>NW_023994814.1:77500-215333 GCF_015586225.1 Lucilia sericata
AAACAAAATTGATTAATTTATGAAAATATAATTAATTGTCTTAATTATTCAAATTGTGATTTTGTGATTTATTTCAGAAAAATAATATATAAAGAACACAAGAAAAAAATTGCAGCCAAACAAACTTAATCAAAATTTCTGCAATTGATTTTTAAGTCAATAATGAATAATGGTTCAAGAGCACCTTGAGAAGATATTTTCTAGAACTAAGAACAAAATACTTGTTTCAAATAGATAAATTTTAAATTTTGCTTTCGTTCACACTTTTTGAGATCAAAGTGATCTTACAATATTGACCTTACATCTAAGCTTATTTCATGAAAATTATATTTTCTAGGCGCCTAGAGATCTTTTAGGTATAATTCTTGCAAACAAATGTCAAAATGATTCTAAACAATGTTTCTACACAATTTTTCAAGCAATAATGTTCATTTCACCCACAAACACGTGAATTAGATTTTGTTTTAAATTACTACCGAAAAAAAAACTTTAAAGAATTAAAAATATATTTGTATTTAGCAAAAAATTCATATGATAAGACTGTTACGAGTAAATCATTAAGCACTTTTACAAACACATGTTTTGATAGACTTAAGACCCCTAAACCGTCAAGAAAAATCATAAAGTGTCTCTAAATAAACATTTCACATGAAAATAAATATAATCAATAATAAATTATTTACGATACAATGTTAATGTATAAAAAATTGATAAAAAATTAAAATACATAAACACAGCTACACACGTTTTATAAAGAAACCAAAAATCACTATGTTGAAAAAAGAAGGTTTCTTATAAAAAATAAATGCAAATATTTAAGCAATAATTTTTTTCAAGATTTTTTTTATAAAGCGTGAGAACTGACATATTTAAATTATGAAAAAAATATGTGTTTTTTTTTCAAAAATATTGAAATGTAGTTAAAATATTTTTGGTTAGCAAGAAAGAAAAAAAGAAGCAATAAAATAAAATTTTATTAAATTCAAAATGCATAACACAAATTTTAAAATGTTTAAATCGTCCATAAATTTAAATGATGAGGGTTAAATAATGTTTTCGTTATTGTTGTTAATTTATGGTTTATCTCTTGTTTTTTTCCTTGCTGTAAAGAGTTGAAAAGTTTATATAATTGAAATTAATTAAATTAGTTCAAAAATTTTAAATTTATTTTTATGTAGACTTTGAAATGACTTGCCATATTTTTCTAAAATGTATCTTCTTTATTCTTATCTTCAGAACGTAATTTCCACTATATATTTAAAAATATTAAAAGCAATTATGTTCACATCTCCGATATTCATGGACCGATTATGCTGGTTTAAAATAGTAAAATTCTCGAAAGCATGTCTAATAGAATGATCCAAAATTGTAATTCTAAAGAAAACAGTAATCTTCAAAAATGTTATTCCAAAAAGCATATGGACGGACAGATTTCGACTTTGCTAAATTCATTGTAGAAATTACATATATAAACCAGATTACATTATAAGCTATAGACTAGACTACAGACTAGTCTACGGACAAGATTGTAGACTAAACTGTAGATTATCGACTAGACTTTAGACTGGTCTATTGACTACCATGTGGACTACCCATCAAAAAAGTATTAGTTAGAAAAAGTACCGAAACTGTCGCGGTATTTGTATCATACATATTAGTCTAGACTCTAGAGTATACTATAGAATATCGACTACACTACAGACTGTCCTATTGACTACTATGTGGACTACCTATTAAAATAGTATAAGTTAGAAAAGGTACCGAAAATGTAGAATGGGTACCGTGGTATTTGTGGGTATTATGCGTTTGTGCTGATGTTTGTAACATCCAAAAATATTGGACCTACACCCACATTGCAGTATACCAATCGACACAGAACCACTTTCTGAGTCGATTTAGCTATGTCCGTCTGTCTGTCAATTTTATTTTAAAGATAATTTAATGAAATTCGGCACCAACCTATTAAAAATGGTTAAAATCCGTTATTTCACCTATCCCCCATACAACTGTACCCCCGAATAGGGTTTTTGAGCTCATAATTATGTTAAATGTTCTAGAATATCTTCAAAATCTCGGCAAAACTTAGTTTTATATTAGTCTAAATGATACTGCTGATTTTCGTAATGGTCGGTCCTCATTTGTCTCTAGCCCCCTAACAAAGTTCCCTTCAGAAAATGACTTAAAGGTCAAATATCAGATACAAACACTAAGATCACTACAAAATTCTGCATAAATAACTTTAATGTAAACGTAGAACCATATTTACCTTTTCCCCCGTATAACCCTTCTTTTAGCAATTCTCTTCTTTGTCAACATATTGCGAAAATATTTTGGAATTAAGGTAAAAACATATTAAATGCTTTTTTTAAAATACTCCACACTCATAGTGTAGAGTATCATATTGTCCGCCATACCCGATTATACATTGTTTTCGGTATCAAAATGTATTGAAAAAAGTACTAAAGTACTGAATTTTCCTTGTCTGATATATATATTTCTCAGGAAGTGTATAATAAGAACCATCTTTACAAATTGGGTACGATTTTACTTTAATAACACAGGCCAAGAAATTTTTAACACAGAAACAAACTTTTCTAAATGATAGAGCATCATTAAGTCCGATTCTGGACTCCATCGCATCAGGTTTTTGTAATATTATGTCCAAAAAATTTTAAATTTTCCATTTTTGTCTCAGTTTTTAGGACATAATATCTCAAAAACTTGATGTGAGGCCTGATTTGGATTCAGGGCTGCCCACATCTTTGGAAATGTATACTTTGGTCTCTGTGTTTTGACATTTTCTAAATTTTCTAAATTTTGAACTTTAGATCCATCAAAAACAATTAGAAATTATACCCATTATCTTCTTTAAACCCCTTATTCACAAACAAAATTTTTATTTTATAAACGGTTTATAATTTGAAATTTTGTTTTATAGACCTTTTATAAAATAAAAATGTAGTTTTTGAATAAGGAGTTTAAAGTATTGCTCTTATAAAAGGTTTCCAATTGCAGATTATTAAATTTAACATCTTGAATTAACATCGTGTTGAATATATTAACACATACACTAACCCATAAACTAGCATATAGAATTGTCTTTTGACTAGCGTAAGGACTAGCCCATAGACTTGTCCGTATACTAGTGAATAAACTGGTCTATGGATTAGTTTATGTACTGGTGCTTAGACTAGTCCATACATTACTTAATAAATTAGTCTGTAATCCAGTTTATGTTCTAGTTTATAGAATAGTGTAGTCTATTAATTAATCAAGAGACAATTCAGTAGACCAGACTATCCTAATTATTGAGAATAGCTTCTCAGATTATTATTATGTGTTTGAAACTTACAAACATTTTTGATTTATTATTTGTAGCAAAAAAAATCCAAATCCTCTTTTATCCCTAATCAGTAATTCTGTTTATAATTTACAACACACTTTGATATCGTAATTCCCTATTGTTTTCAGCAGTTTGGGTATTACCACAAATTTCTTAAGACGTTACTCAAATCCCTAATAACACTTGGATAAATATTTAATAATTATAAAATGAAATCATTCGTTAAATAAGAGTAATACGTATATTTTAAAAACAAAGCTAAAAATAAAGATTATTTTATTAGAGTTACATACTATGTATATTTCTTTTGTTAAATATACATTTGACTTAATTTATTTACATAAATACTTACAATTTACAAACTGATAATAGAATTGGAAAGGAATATTTGTATATTTAAATAAAATGAAACTTAAGATATTTGCTATTAGTCATTTTATATACCTTCAACTGCTCTGTTTTAAAATACAGTACATTAAGGTCACGATGATTGCAAAATGAAACGAATTGAAATTGTATTTACATAACACTTTCTCACAGTTCTCTCATAAAATGGTTCTAAGAGTTATGAATTCGATTCACACTTAAAACTCTTGTCTGTTTCACTACTACGAGCTTATGATCTTTGAAGCTTTAGAAATATTTTTGAACTATTTCATCAAAATTTTTGAAAAAGCAAATGTTTACTAAAAATAAAAAGCCTAAGCAAATCGAGGCCGTAGTGTACAGTTAATTATATATAAAATTTTAGTTAATTTTTGTTCTAAATATAAAATTGTTTTCACTTGTGATAATAATTATTTATTCTGGTGTAATTAAAATAATAAATATATAGGAACATCACATGATGATTTTTTGCTTTCAACTATTTAACTATCTTTTTCTGTTCATTCAAAATAATAGACTAGGCAATAGGCTAGACTAGAGACTAAACTATAGACAACACTATAGACAAGACTATAGACTAGACTATAGTTTAGTATATACTCCGGTCTATGGTCTAATTTGTAGTCTAGTCTATAGTCTAGTGTATAGTCTAGTCTATAGTCTAGTCTATAGTCTAGTCTATAGTCTAGTCTATAGTCTAGTCTATAGTCTAGTCTAGTCTAGTCTATAGTCTAGTCTATAGTCTAGTCTATAGTCTAGTCTAGTCTATAGTCTAGTCTAGTCTATAGTCTAGTCTAGTCTATAGTCTAGTCTAGTCTATAGTCTAGTCTAGTCTATAGTCTAGTCTAGTCTATAGTCTAGTCTATAGTCTAGTCTATAGTCTAGTCTATAGTCTAGTCTATAGTCTAGTCTATAGTCTAGTCTATAGTCTAGTCTATAGTCTAGTCTATAGTCTAGTCTATAGTCTAGTCTATAGTCTAGTCTATAGTCTAGTCTATAGTCTAGTCTATAGTCTAGTCTATAGTCTAGTCTAGTCTATAGTCTATAGTCTAGTCTATAGTTAGTCTATCGTCTAGTCTATAGTCTAGTCTATAGTAGTCTAGTCTATAGTCTAGTCTATAGTCTAGTCTAGTCTATAGTCTAGTCTATAGTCTAGTCTATAGTCTAGTCTATAGTCTAGTCTATAGTCTAGTCTATAGGTCTAGTCTATAGTCTAGTCTATAGTCTAGTCTATAGTCTAGTCTATAGTCTAGTCTATAGTCTAGTCTATAGTCTAGTCTATAGTCTAGTCTATAGTCTAGTCTATAGTCTAGTCTATAGTCTAGTCTATAGTCTAGTCTATAGTCTAGTCTATAGTATAGTCTATAGTCTAGTCTATAGTCTAGTCTATAGTCTAGTCTATAGTCTAGTCTAGTAGTCTATAGTATTCTATAGTCTAGTCTATAGTCTAGTCTATAGTCTAGTCTATAGTATAGTCTATAGTCTAGTCTATAGTCTAGTCTATAGTCTAGTCTATAGTCTAGTCTATAGTCAGTCTATAGTCTATATAGTCTAGTCTATAGTCTAGTCTATAGTCTAGTCTATAGTCTAGTCTATAGTCTAGTCTATAGTCTAGTCTATAGTCTAGTCTATAGTCTAGTCTATAGTCTAGTCTATAGTCTAGTCTATAGTCTAGTCTATAGTCTAGTCTATAGTCTAGTCTATAGTCTAGTCTATAGTCTAGTCTATAGTCTAGTCTATAGTCTAGTCTATAGTCTAGTCTATAGTCTAGTCTATAGTCTAGTCTATAGTCTAGTCTATAGTCTAGTCTATAGTCTAGTCTATAGTCTAGTCTATAGTCTAGTCTATAGTCTAGTCTATAGTCTAGTCTATAGTCTAGTCTATAGTCTAGTCTATAGTCTAGTCTATAGTCTAGTCTATAGTCTAGTCTATAGTCTAGTCTATAGTCTAGTCTATAGTCTAGTCTATAGTCTAGTCTATAGTCTAGTCTATAGTCTAGTATATAGTCTAGTCTATAGTTAGTCTATAGTCTAGTCTATAGTCTAGTCTATAGTCTAGTCTATAGTCTAGTCTATAGTCTTAGTCTATAGTCTCGTCTATAGTCTAGTCTCTAGTCTAGTCTCTAGTCTAGTCTATGTCTATCTATAGTCTAGTCTATAGTCTAGTCTCTCGTCTAGTCTATATCTGGTCTATAGGTCTAGTCATAGTAGTCTCTAGTAGTCTATAGTCTAGTCTATAGTCTTAGTCTATAGTCTAGTCTATCGTCTAGTCTATAGTTCTAGTTTCTAGTTGTCTAAGTCTAGTCTTATAGTCTAGTCTATAGTTCTAGTCTATAGTTCAGTCGTATAGTCTAGTCTATAGTCTAGTTTCTATAGTCTCTGTCATAGTCTGTTCTAAGTCTAGTCTATTAGTCTAGTCTATGTCTAGTCTAAGTCTAGTTCTAGTCTAGTCTATCGTCTAGTCTATAGTTACTTATAGTCTTAGTCTTATGTCTATTCTTATAGTTAGTCTATAGTTAGTCTATAGTCTAGTCTATAGTCTAGTCTATAGTCTAGTCTATAGTCTAGTCTATAGTCTAGTCTCTAGTCTAGTCATAGTTAGTCTATAGTCTAGTCTATAGTCTAGTCTATAGTCTAGTCCTAGTCTAGTCTATAGTCTAGTCTATAGTCTAGTCTATAGTCTAGTCTATAGTCTAGTCTATAGTCTAGTCTATAGTCTAGTCTATAGTCTAGTCTATAGTCTAGTTATAGTAGTCTATAGTCTAGTCTATAGTCTAGTCTATAGTCTAGTCTATAGTCTAGTCTATAGTCTAGTCTATAGTCTAGTCTATAGTCTAGTCTATAGTTATGTCTATAGTCTAGTCTATGTCTAGTCTATAGTCTAGTCTATAGTCTAGTCTATAGTCTAGTCTAAGTCTAGTCTATAGTCTAGTCTATAGTCTAGTCTATAGTCTAGTCTATAGTCTAGTCTATAGTCTAGTCTATAGTCTAGTCTATAGTCTAGTCTATTAGTCTAGTCTATAGTCTAGTCATAGTCTAGTCTATAGTCTAGTTTATAGTCTAGTCTATAGTCTAGTCTATAGTCTAGTCTATAGTCTAGTCTATAGTCTAGTCTATAGTCTAGTCTATAGTCTAGTCTATAGTCTAGTCTATAGTCTAGTCTATAGTCTAGTCTATAGTCTTGTCTATAGTATTGTCTGTAGTCTTATCTATAGTCTAGTCTATATTCTAGTCTATAGTCTAGTCTATAGTCTAGTCTATAGTCTAGTCTATAGTCTAGTCTATAGTCTAGTCTATAGTCTAGTCTATAGTCTAGTCTATAGTCTAGTCTATAGTCTAGTCTATAGTCTAGTCTATAGTCTAGTCTATAGTCTAGTCTATAGTCTAGTCTATAGTCTAGTCTATAGTCTAGTCTATAGTCTAGTCTATAGTCTAGTCTATAGTCTAGTCTATAGTCTAGTCTATAGTCTAGTCTATAGTCTAGTCTATAGTCTAGTCTATAGTCTAGTCTATAGTCTAGTCTATAGTCTAGTCTATAGTCTAGTCTATAGTCTAGTCTATAGTCTAGTCTATAGTCTAGTCTATAGTCTAGTCTATAGTCTAGTCTATAGTCTAGTCTATAGTCTAGTCTATAGTCTAGTCTATAGTCTAGTCTATAGTCTAGTCTATAGTCTAGTCTATAGTCTAGTCTATAGTCTAGTCTATAGTCTAGTCTATAGTCTAGTCTATAGTCTAGTCTATAGTCTAGTCTATAGTCTAGTCTATAGTCTAGTCTATAGTTTAGTCTATAGTCTAGTCTATAGTCTAGTCTTTTTTTTTTTTATAATGGGGTGCGGAATCTTCATAGATATGAATTATAATCCATTATGTGAGATTCAGCTATGTTTTGCGCCACGTACTCACTAAACCGCCTTCCCATCGTCAACCGCAAAAGTCTATAGTCTAGTCTATAGTCTAGTCTATAGTCTAGTCTATAGTCTAGTCTATAGTCTAGTCTATAGTCTAGTCTATAGTCTAGTCTATAGTCTAGTCTATAGTCTAGTCTATAGTCTAGTCTAGTCTAGTCTAGTCTATAGTCTAGTCTATAGTCTAGTCTATAGTCTAGTCTATAGTCTAGTCTATAGTCTAGTCTATAGTCTAGTCTATAGTCTAGTCTATAGTCTAGTCTATAGTCTAGTCTATAGTCTAGTCTATAGTCTAGTCTATAGTCTAGTCTATAGTCTAGTCTATAGTCTAGTCTATAGTCTAGTCTATAGTCTAGTCTATAGTCTAGTCTATAGTCTAGTCTATAGTCTAGTCTATAGTCTAGTTTATAGTCTAGTCTATAGTCTAGTCTTTAGTCTAGTCTATAGTCTAGTCTATAGTCTAGTCTATAGTCTAGTCTATAGTCTAGTCTATAGTTTAGTCTATAGTCTAGTCTATAGTCTAGTCTTTTTTTTTTTTTTTTATAATGGGGTGCGGAATCTTCATAGATATGAATTATAATCCATTATGTGAGATTCAGCTATGTTTTGCGCCACGTACTCACTAAACCGCCTTCCCATCGTCAACCGCAAAAGTCTATAGTCTAGTCTATAGTCTAGTCTGTTTAATAGTAGAAAATTGGGATTAAACGTAGCCTCTGTTCTTCTTCTTTCGTCGTATAAATGTAGTGGGTCAAATAATGACATTTGTTTATATCGGAAAATTCCGATATAAATTAAAAAATTTTAAATTTTGTTAGACTTAATAATGAAAACTATCGACCATTTGCCGCGGAAGCTCGTGATAAAGTGATATAGTTTTCCGACACACTTTTTTATACTCTATGTGAAACGGGTAGTGCCGATTTAAAATTTTCAAAAATTTTATAAAAGTTATAACCCTTATGTACATATATTAAGTTTTGTAAAATTATGTTCAGACCAATCAAGTATTTGATAAAAAAGATGTTACCAATATTTTTGTAAATATTTTTTTTTTTGATTTGAAATTATATATAATTGCAAGTACTACAAATTTCTCCTATTAGGGGAGTAGTCTATGAGTTTATCGATTATGAATTTACTCTACTATTTTATTAATATTATATTTATTTTTATTTTACTTTCAGGTAAGTGGCATTTTCCTATTTTTTCCACATATGAAATTAAAAAAAAGTAAGTAAATGTTTAACATCCCAATAAATAATTGAAAACAACTGATTATATAAGTTGGAGTAAAAAACTAAAGTACTATTATCAAGATACATTAAAAATAATTTTCAAAAGACAGAGAATAACTTCATATTTTCTAAAATAAGTAAAATTTTATTCACCTTGACATCACTTTTTGAATCATGAACACTAAAATGTTAAATTATTAACATACCATTGTATTTTGAAATACTTTTTAATTCGTACACCCCCTAAACCAATCAAAATTATTTAGAGTTAATCAATATAGAAATCTAGATAAAAAACTTCTTTATGAACAAAAGTTCACACACATCACATCAAATCGGTTTGACATTGTTACACTTATATGGCACAATCTCGCCAGAATCTCTGGGGGTGGTAGAATTATTTTATTTATTTTTTTTTTTTTTAATTTTCATCCTTTATATTTGTCTTATACTTTAAATGGCAATACAGTAGTATTTTTCTATACAATACAATGAAATGATTTATTATTATATTCTATTTTTTCTGCTTTTGTTTAAAAGTAGCCTCTGGTGAAGACCGCAGAGACTCAACATGAAAATTGTAATTTTAAATTGCAATTGTTTAAAAAAAACAGTGTTTTAAAGGAGTGGAGTAATGAATATTATAGAATAATTTTCGAATGATTTAAAAGAATTTGAGAATATTATCTTTCTCAAAAATTAAATTAATTTTTTTATAATTTGAGAAACATAGTAAATATCAGGGAGTGGTAGATAAAACATAAATTTTCGTTAATTAGACTTGTGTTAGCAGGATAAAACCCAATTAGAATTTTGCAATATTCTAATAAGTATGGTTGGTGTTGCCATACGAAAAATAAATATGACTTCTTAATTACATAGTTTAAATTTTCGTTAAATTATCGTCTTTGGCTTGTCGTTAAATTAGTTTAAACTATGATTCGTAACTGGTGCAATATAATCTTAAACGTTAGTTTCT
Source organism: Lucilia sericata (assembly GCF_015586225.1). Lineage (NCBI taxonomy): Eukaryota > Metazoa > Arthropoda > Insecta > Diptera > Calliphoridae > Lucilia > Lucilia sericata. The sequence continues at coordinate 87,352 of NW_023994814.1, forward strand.
AAGACAGTTCTTTAAACTTTTTCATTTTCCTGCTTGTAAGTTTTGTTAAATCAATTTTAAACCACAATCTAAACCACTCTTCTAAAAACCGTTTGATTGTATTTTTTAGCGTTGATGGCATCATCTTACACCTCTGTGTTTTTTTGTACTACTCTATGCAATCTCAATTGTAATTGTTTTCTGCCATGAATTATTGCAATTTAATTTTTTTTAAACAAAATCATGGCAATTCTACTCGTACCCACAACAACAGCCAACAACAAAGTAATACAAAATTTCGCTTTGATTTTGCTATTAATTTTTTAAAGGTTAGTTAAATAAATAAAAACAAATTGCAAAAAAATAAAATTGATTTTATTGACTTAAAAAGTTTTTTTTAATAAAATTTATTACATTTAATTGTTAATTTAAGAAAAAACTAAAAATAAATGTAATAAACTTTACAAAAATGCATTTAATTTTGACTTTGTGTGCAAAGATAAGAAATTATACTTACTTTTCAATTAACAAGAGCAGTAACCAGTGTTGCCAATTTTTTCAAATCATGTCACGAAAAAGCTAGAAACTGTCAGATTAAGATTTTTCCAAAAGACGCTAGAAAACGTAAAAGACTATAGACTAGACTATAGACTAGACTATAGACTAGACTATAGACTAGACAATAGACTAGACTATAGACTAGACTATAGACTAGACTATAGACTAGACTAAAGACTAGACTATAGACTAGACTATAGACTAGACTATTGACTAGACTATAGACTAGACTATAGACTAGACTATAGACTAGACTATAGACTAGACTATAGACTAGACTATAGACTAGACTATAGACTAGACATAGACTAGACTATAGACTAGACTATAGACTAGACTATAGACTAGACTATAGACTAGACTATAGACTAGACTATAGACTAGACTATAGACTAGACTATAGACTAGACTATAGACTAGACTATAGACTAGACTATAGACTAGACTATAGACTAGACTATAGACTAGACTATAGACTAGACTATAGACTAGACTATAGACTAGACTATAGACTAGACTATAGACTAGACTATAGACTAGACTATAGACTAGACTATAGACTAGACTATAGACTAGACTATAGACTAGACTATAGACTAGACTATAGACTAGACTATAGACTAGACTATAGACTAGACTATAGACTAGACTATAGACTAGACTATATCTAGACTATAGACTAGACTATAGACTAGACTATAGACTAGACTATAGACTAGACTATAGACTAGACTATAGACTAGACTATAGACTAGACTATAGACTAGACTATAGACTAGATAGACTAGACTATAGACTAGACTATAGACTAGACTATAGACTAGACTATAGACTAGACTATAGACTAGACTATAGACTAGACTATAGACTAGACTATAGACTAGACTATAGACTAGACTATAGACTAGACTATAGACTAGACTATAGACTAGACTATAGACTAGACTGTAGACTAGACTATAGACTAGACTATAGACTAGACTATAGACTAGACTATAGACTAGACTATAGACTAGACTATAGACTAGACTATAGACTAGACTATAGACTAGACTATAGACTAGACTATAGACTAGACTATAGACTAGACTATAGACTAGACTATAGACTAGACTATAGACTAGACTATAGACTAGACTATAGACTAGACTATAGACTAGACTATAGACTAGACTATAGACTAGACTATAGACTAGACTATAGACCAGATCTACGGGAAAAACTACAAATTAGCAACAGTGGCAACAACACTGTAATGAAAATATTTAACAAAAAAATTCCCATTATTCCCCAAAGAACTATAAAAGTGAATTTTTAAAAATAAGGGTTTGAAAAGAAAATTGATTATTGTTTTCAAATTTCCTGTCGCTTTTATTTTCCATGTTGTAACTTTATTTTCCTTTGCAAGATATCTGTGTCTTTTCAATCATGTCGTAATAAAATATATTGCAAAGAAATATTGCTTGTATCCATCCATTTTGTTGTGATTACAAATATTTACTTTGATTCGATAAAATTCAAGTAAACGCGTTCCAATATTCTCACCCTCAAAAATAAACAAATAAATAAATAAATATTTGTACTTGTTGTTCGTTGTTTAAGCAATAGATCTAGGAAGTCATTAACAATTGTGGGCATAAAAATTCTCATAAAAATATTAAAAATTATTTTATGACTAGAATTGGAAAACATGGTCGACCAAAGACGGCTTTAAAGTCAGAAATTGAATCATCATATGTAATTGGACTATTTGGTACAAATTTTTCTAAGAACAATAAGTATTAAGTTAAGTTTTAAAAAAGTTGGATTCTTTTTAAAAAAAAATCAAATAATGTACATAGTTTAAAAATGCCCAATGTAGGGTGTGCAACACAGGCAATAAAATATTAAAACAAAACTTTTTTGTTGCAAATATTTAAGGTTTTACCACCCCAAATATTTTGTGTGTGCAAAAACGATGAATAAAACTGACAAACGAAAATTTATGGATTAATCTCTGTCAAAAAGAGACAGCAAAATACATAGGAGAGGGAAAAGAAACATTGACATGTGAAAGAAACACAAATTTAAACACTTGGCGTTTATTAGTGCCCCAGACTACCAACACAGCAACATATTTATAAAATACTTAATTTTATAATGTACTTAAGGATACAAACAACAAATACATGCCTTAATGACGCTACCACAATTAGGCAAAAGATATTTAAAATCCCAGCTATTTGAATTCAATACAAATTGTCTCGGTTTTATGGTGGAATTGGTTATGTGTATAGATCAATTTACTTCCTCTAAGAGCACTTTCCCTTATCAAAGTTTTTTTTTGACTCGTTTACAATTATAAATGTTTTCTCTTTACTTTTGTAGCTGTTGTTGTTGTGATAGTGTTTAAACGTATCGAGGGGTCTTCATAATAATCGTTGTAGTCTTGTTATTATCCTCTTTGGCAGTTTAAATTTGAAACCTACCTGCTCGTTTTTATTATTGAGGAATTTATTATTTGCCCCCTTTTTTAAAAATATTGTTGTTGCTGCACAACTTGTGTCCCCGACTTAACTGCTATTCAATGGCATTGTTAATGGATTTTTGTGTTAATGGCATTTCATGCTTTTTTACTAATTTTGTTGTAGTTTTGTACAAAAAAAAAAAAATGTATGAAAATATATAATGAATCCTTTAAGAGCGACACTTGGCTGCTTGATTGTCAGTAAATTCTATACGATTTCATTCATTGCAATTTCTACTCTTTTGTACCTGTCCATAACTATATAGTAATCGTTTCGTTTCTTGTCAAGAGTCTTTCTTTTATTATATTTTTTTCTTATTGTCTTGACACAATATTGTATAATTTTATCTTGTTTTATAAATATTTTGTTGCGGTCGTTGGATTTTTATTTCGCATTCCATTTGGTATTTATTTCAATATATATTTTTAATATAGATTTTTATGTTTTAGCACTTTTTTTTAGATCTGGTATGGTATTGGGTTGAGAGAGAGAGAAAAAAAAACTATATATGAATGACTTTATTAGGACGTGTTTTTCAAAGTTAAGCAGTATATTTTATTAAGGAATTTAAAATATTTTAAAACTTTGTAAAAACATGTTTTTAGATTAAATTTTTAATTTCTATACACAGAGGAAAAAAGCCGGTAGAAAAGTATCGAAATTGATACAATCCGTTGTCAAAAGTGAGCTTAACACGTTTGCTAACATTTAGACAACGGGTGTGAATACAATATAAATAACACCCAGTTATCATTTTGACAACCACTGTTGTAATTTTGACAACACATCGTTGTCTTTGCAACAACGCATTGTTGTCACTTTGGCAATGTATCGTTATGATTTCGATAACGCAATGTTCTGTTTGACTTCATATCGTTGTCACTTCGATAACACATTATTATTTTTTTTTTTGTTGATTTGAAAACTTCATGTACTTTTTATATTTTTGTTGTTGGTTTGACAACTATCCGCACATACCTTGACAACAGATGTTATTGAAATATTATATACACTTTGGTGTCAAATTGGTACCGAGAGTGTGAATGAGATCTATATGGTATTTATTATATCATTATGATATTTATTATATCAATATTTTTTTGAAAAGATTAAATTTTTTCATGTTAGAAATTATATTAAAATTGAGAAAAAAAAATGAAATTAATATACAAATCTTTGAATTTGATTGGAAATAAATCTTCAACTTCTAAACTATATACATAATTCTACACAGAGGAAAAAAGCCGGTAGAAAAGTACTGAAATTGATACAATCCGTTGTCAAACGTGAGCTTACCACGCTTGTTAAAATGTGTATGAAATTTAAATAACAATTATCATTTTGCTAACCACCGTTGTAATTTTTTCAACGCATCGTTGTCATTGCAACAACGTATTTTTGTCATTTTGATTACGCTTTGTGTCATTTCGGCTATGCATCGACTTTTTAACTAGTTTTATGAAAAGTTGACTTTTAGACTTTTTGCGTTTTATAAAAAGTCTACTTTTCCACTTTTGAGTTTTATTTTTTTATAAAAAAAAAAATTGACTTGAATTTTTTCCGACAAAAAGTCGATTCTTCGATTACTTTAAAGTCGATTTATAGAAGCCTAATATCCTACAATGAAAATGTTATTATGTTTAAGTTCTGAATTTGTTCTATAAAATGATAGGTCAGAGGTCATCAATTTATGGCGCCATAAAAATTTAAATACACTTTTGTTTCCAATTATCTAAATAAAATTACATTTTTTATTAAAACCAAAATATTTAAAATTACATTTTGAGAAAATTTCTATAAATGTTTTACAATTTAATTTTGCAACCATATAAAGCTTTTCAGATCAGAAATAAATTAAAATATCTTTAAAAACCTAACTAACCGTTATTGTTTTTAAACAAAACATATTTTAACTCCCTATTTGTAAGTACTTATTTAAGTAGTTATTTGTAAGCGAACGCCTCTAATGTTATCAATGTGTTAAAATAATTAGTTGAAATGTTGCTGGGAATTTTAAAATATACTAAGTACATTTTGGAAGTCATTAAACATCACTTCTAAAGATGTTATAAATAAGCACTTGGTGTTACTACTTTTCCATTGGCTCTTCCAGTACGAAACTATTAACTTTACACCACAAATTACAAACTTAATCATTTTACATGATGTCTCCTTAAATCCTAGAGAATTTTGCACTTAAATCGTTATTTTTAAATTTATTTCATTTACAATATTAAATGCAAAACAAAAAAATCTTTACTTTAACTATCAGACCATAAAATTTTAATGTTTTACTTCTGATTTATACATAAACATTTAACACTAAACATCCTCAACGTTGAAATTTTCATAAAAATGTGGATCTCTAATAAACCTTACTTTACATACGGGGTCATGAAATTATTTACACACAAAAGTAATAAATAATTAAAGTTTAACTTAAACACAACAATAACAACAAAACTAAAAGATTCGCTCATAAAATCCACAATTAACTACAAAAACAATTAAATCAGCGCCAAATAATAATAAAAACAAAAGTGCGATCATAAAAAATCACAAAAAACTGCTTCAAAATAATAAAGAAATTTTAAGAACAAACACAGCAACAAGAACTGTGGCAACGTTACACTTGCTGCAACAAATGCAGCACACGTTCTTCACAGATAATTACAAGGATGATGGAAATGAGTTGAGTTTCAGTAGTGCTACAAATATTACTTGGCAAACGAAGTGTTACAAGATGATGGAGGGAACTGGAACAAGAAAGAAACATGCAGTAGTTGCTGTTGCAAGATGGTATGCTGCCACAATGACATTTGCAATCAACACCATGAAATCCCCAAAGTCAATGCACACACTAAGAATATAAGTAAAATAATACAAGAATTCTTTTAGAATAGTACATATTGGTACTAAGTACTTTTGTTTCGAAAAGAACCAACGAACTATTTCGTACTTTTAGCAATTTAAAATTTTTACAAGTAAAACTGCAAGATTCGTATGTGCCGAATTTTATTTCATTTTCATATTTTTTATTCTATGTATAATTGAGAGATGAGTAAAATCCCCAAAAACCATAATGTTTATCAAATGAAAGGTCTATATATGAAACATCTTTCTTTTGATATACATATAATCTATCTTCAGAACGTAGGGTCCAAGATATGTACATACCAAAATGTTGGAAAAATCTTAAAAATGATCCACGATTTGGATGTCAAAAATATCTGGGATCTTCAGAAAATTTTTTAAACAATCAACATTTCGTAAAATTTGTTCGGGAAATGTGAATAATCACAGATTGCAAAGACAATTTTAGAATAGATGACAGTTTTTTATCAATCCTTTGGCATTTTGCTAAAATTTAAGACTACATATAACTGGATTAGACCTTATTTTGTTTATAGTATTCTAAAAATGTTTTGTTCAAAATGAACACATTCATAATACTTTTCCTAAATCTAGCCAATTTAAAAAAGGACTAAAAGTTAATGGTCGCCATATTTTATTCATCAAATTCATGTAAATGGTTAGTTAAAAATTGTACCCCCTACGGGTACAATATACCTTAAAAAAAGTACTTTTTCTTTAACTTGGTTTCGTACAAGTATTCCAACTCCGCGATTCACAAAACACACACGAGGTAAATGCGAAAAAATTTTAAAGACTTAAATAACATTTTTTTTAAATTTTCTACTACATTTGCAAAATAAATAAAAAATATTTCAAAAAACAAATGCAGCATACAAATGAATCAAGACACAAGGAGAAAAGATTAGGAAAGTATAGTGTGTAAAGGTCGACTATCTAAAATCCTACAACATTTTTCTAAGATTGCTTTTATGCCCTTCAACTTCGTTCAGATTTTTTTATTATGAATCGCAACATTTAGCGGAGCTTATTAAATTATGTTCTTCTAGCCGTTAGATATCTTCGGAATCAAAATTTTTTATAATTCTATTAGACATGCATGAACATTCTTATTTAAAATTAGCAAAATCGGTCCATAAGGTGTAGACTCAGGTGGCTGAAGAACCAATATTCCTTTGGCACGCAAACATGATAGACCAATATATCTATAAGTAATTACAACAAAAACTTTAAAAGTACTGAAGTACTAACCACGCTCGATACTAATAAGGAGTTAAATAAGTACTTACGAAGATCGCTTAAGTAAGTAGTTTTGTTTTTGAAAAAAATTTGCAGACAAGACTACGTCAACTGTATCAACTAATAGTTTTTATTCCAAAAAATTAAAAAAGAAGTTATTTGTAATGCAGATGGTATGTAGTAGTCATTAAGAAGTAAGTTATTGAATATGTACAAGTCATTACCATGTATTTTTTTTTTGTTATAGTAATATATTAAATGTAGAGTAAAAAACAAGCAGCTCTTTTCTATAAAGTACATAAACACAAACATTCCATCACACACACACACACAACATTGTAGGGGACATGCAAGTTTAAGATTTTAGGTTTTTTATTATTATTTTTTTTTACATTTGATTTTGGAAAAAACCCCGATGAGTCATCATCATCATCATCGGTATTCATGTTGTGTATACAAACAACAACAAAATAAGCATGCATCTCAATTGTATGAAAATAAAAATAAATACATAATACAAAAACAAAAATGTTGTCAAACAATATTCAGGTGTGCGCGCCAAATTCTTATAGTAAAAACTAAAGAACTCATTTTAACAGCAAAACATACAAACAAGTGTTTGATACTCTCTTTTCCTACGATTGAGTGATAATTTTTACAACACTCTCTTCAAAAGTTTCATAGCTCAAGAGTATATTTAGCAGCAACTAAATATGTATGTATGCTCATAGTTAACAAAGTTTATATCACACAAATTTATTTCATGTTATTTATTTGCATTAGAAAATATTTTTTCTAGCATGTTACAAAATTTCTTCTATCACATGTTTTTCTCTGTCATATGTCTCTCTCTCTCTCTATCAATTCTCAATTGTATTTGTATGTGTTTGACAGCTCACGTTTTCTCTGTTTTGTTAGATTTTTCTTGTATATTTGTTTTATTTCTTTTCGTAAATTTTGCCATGTCATTTTGACATTTAGTGCACAATTTCATTTTCTTATTACGTTTTATTATTTCAACTTTGTCTTAATTTCTTTGTGTATTTTTTTTTATTTTCATCTCTACATCTGTGACAGAGCACACGTTCACTTTATTAATGTTGCCATATTTATTTTAAGATACATTTACTTACTGCTACAAAGTATCTTATAAATAGTTAATAAGTATCTGTGGTTTTTGTATTTCTTTCAGAAATATATTTAAAAGAAAAGCAATTTTATTGTATTATTAACATTTTATTTCATTCCTTTAACTTGTTTTTCTTTGCGATTTTTCTATGGTATGGCATCATTAAGAATGTTGAAGTGTAAATAAAAAAGTTCCAGAAAAAGTTATTTTACAGAGGCAATAGTCGACTTTTATATTACCCTAAATAAAAAAATTAGTTTAAATATGCTAAATTTTAGACTAGGATATAAACTATTTTTAGATTATAATCTGGACTGTCGACTAGACTAAACCCTGGGCTATAGACTAGACTATAAATTAGATTATAGACTAGGCTAGACTATAAACTAGACTATAGACTAGACTATAGTCTGGACTATAGACTAGACTATGGTCTGGACTATAGACTTGACTATGGTCTGGACTATAGACTAGACTATAGTCTGAACTGTAGACTAGACTATAGTCTAGTTTATAATTTGGACTATAGTCCGGACTACATAATGTAGGCAATACTTTGGACTTTAGTCAACACTATAGTCTGCACTATAAATAAAATTATAGTATGGACTTGAGACTTTACTAGACTATAGCCTGGAATAGAGCGTAGGTATCTACACTATTATAGAATAGACTATAGTGTGGATTATAGTCTATATTATAAAATGGACTATAGCCTGGACTAAAGACTAGACTATAGTCTGAACTAAAGACTATACTAAAGACTAGACTATAGTCTGGACTAAAGACTAGACTATAGTCTGGACTAAAGACTAGACTATAATCTGGACTAAAGACTAGAAAATTGTGTGGACTATTGACTAGACTATATTGTGGACTGTAGACTACACAATAATCTGGACTTTAGACTAGACCGTGGTCTATACTATAAACAAGATCATTGTTTGGATGTGAGACTATACTAAACTATAATCTGGACTATAGATTATACTGTAGTCAAGGTAATAGATTAGACTATAGTCCTGACTATAATCAAGACAATAGTTTGATCGATAGACAGCATTACAGCCTGAACTATAAACAAGAAGATAGTCTGGTCGTTAGACTTTACTAGACTGTATTCTGGTATTTGGGCTACACTGTAGTCTAGTTTATAGTCTGGACTATAGACCACACTATAGTTTTGACTATAGGCCAGTCATAGTTTGGACCATAGACTGGAAAATAGTGTGGACTATAGTCATGTTTATAGTCTGGACTCTAGACAAGACTATAGCCTTGATTATAGACTGGTTTAGAATATAGACTAGACTATACTCACGGCCATCGGCTAGACAATATTTAGAACTGTTGACTAGTTAACGTCTCACTTTTTTGTTACTGTAGGGTGACCTCTCAATATTAGCGGACGAAATAAAGCACCAAAACGTAGACAACAATAAACACAACTGCAAAAGTATTTGAAATAACCATACCCACCTATACATTCATAACCCTCACACAGATACTACGTAAACAACAGATGATGGTGAGAAATTTAGTACGAGAGACAATGAGAAACGACAAGAGTCAAAACAAAATATACAATTGTGTGTGAAATGTGAATATTATTAGTATTGTTTTTGTAGCTATTATATGTAGATATTGTTGATTTTGCTGTTGTTTTTGTAAAATTATTTGAATGTGTAGCCGTAGATGAATGAAGATAGAAACGTAGAAACGAAGTTTATGGAATTTAGTTATTTTTCGATTTTCAGTTAAGATCCAAACGACCGACGTAAACGCGCTTCACAAAAAACCCCCCAAAAAATTATTTTTTCTATTAAAAAACAACCAACAGTTGAAGAAAAAAAGTAAAGTAATTTAAGAAAATTTCATATGAGAAAAGTGAGTGTAAAAAAAGAGCATGATAAAGTAACAAGAGGAAAAGAAAAACGAAAATACTAAAAGCACAAGAAATAACGAAACGATTACGACAACTTTAAGACTTTAAACTAAAAGTGTGACGTGATTTCAATGAAATAACAACAGAAAATATTTAAAAAAATATTGAAAGTTATTTTTTATTTTATTTGTGTTAAATTATAATCGAATAAATTGCGTTTTAACTAATTTAAACAAAGAGAGAGTTTTTGTTTTACATTCCCTTACTAAGTTAAATAACAGTTTTAACAAGAAATTATAATTATTTCATTGAATTTTGTGTAAAAAAAATAAATAAAGAAATTCAATTCAATTTGGTTGGTGTGCCTAAAGTTCAAGTACGTTCATTATTTTTTTATTTTGTGAAACAAAGTGTAGAAAAGTAGTGTCTGCTGAATTTTTTTTTTTGTTCTTTTTTATTTAATCTAATCATCACACATTGTGAAGACAACAACAACGACATTAATTAAGAGGGGTGGTGGCGAAAACGACAACAACGGCGGGTGCAATTTTACAAAAACAACAACAGCAAATACATAGTACGGTAATTTTATTGAAGAAAATATAAATGAAAGAAATTTGTTTTTACAAGGTGTTGAATGTCTGTTGAATTGGGGAATTTTTGGCGAACATTGAACGTTGTTGTTAAAATATTAGTGTTTTTGTAAAAAAAAAACAACAACAATAAGAAAAGTCGGCAACAACAAAAGTTGATTGCTTTTTTATAATTGCAAACGATTGCGAAACTCTTTATAAAAAAAGTCCAGAAAATAACAAAAATATACACACAACAATATAGTATTTATGCAGGGATGGAAAATGCTATATTCATTTGTTATCAAAAACAATATTCCAATAATATCGATCTTTTTGGCTAGTAGACTACAAAAAATATACATTTTTGTTGTTTCTTAAAAAATAGTTTTTAAAGGAAAACTGTTATATAGGTAGGTACATAAATAAGTATAGGTATATAGATAAAATTGTTATATGTATTATTTGATAAAAGGGCATACTATTGAAGTTTTTTATATAAATTTTCTAAAAAAAATTATCGTAGACCTTTTTCTAAAAAAAACAAAATTTTCCCAAAAGAAATTCAAACATTTTATAAAGTCAAAGCCAAACAAATCCTAATTAATATATCCCATCCCTGTCACAGTGTGTTTCTTTTTTAAAAAGAGAAATTTTTGCAAAGTGTGATTGCATGTGTACGCCAAACGTATACGTTATATTTATTTATTTGCATGTATGGTTGTGTGTGTATGTAAGAGAATGTGTAATTAACCCTTTTGTTTTACATTCTTCGTTCATTCTTTGTTTTTCATTGTTTCGCATTTTTGACATGTATTGTCACATTTAACTGTCATTGTAGTTGCCGCAGCCATTGTTGTGAATGTTTTTTTTTTTCCTTAAGTGAGCAACTGTTGAGGTGGAAAACGTGTAATAAACAGAGGTGGTGTTTTAACTCTCGCTGATGTTTTTTCATCGGATATTACTTTTCAAAATAATATTCTTAAACAGATGATATTGTTTTTCTAGTAAACAAATTCTATAATATAAATTGAAAAAGCTAAATAAATTAGTGTTTCTGTAAAAAGATAAACAAAATTGTCTGAAATTAAAAACAAAAATAGAAAGTACAACAAAATTCAGTGAAGTGTAACACGTTTCTTGAAAATAAACCGCAATTAAACAAAAATCTTTACTTTAAAACAGGGTGTGTCATTAAATTTGAAAAAATAATAAATTGTTTAAAACAAATAAGAAAAAAAAAAAAACGTCTTAAATTTTTTATATTCCCAAAAAAATAAAAAATAAAACAACGTTTTACATTCCATATTATTTGTGTGTTAAACTTCTACCCTTCCTCCTCTTCCTCTTTCGCATTTCAATAAATTTCTACTACCAATAACAACAATAAAATCAACCTATACGTTAAACTTTATACAAAATGAAAGTTAAAGTGGATTCAAAAACAAATATTTCTAAACTTAAAACACCAGATAAAACAACGGTTAACTCGTCTACGGTTATAAATTCATCAAAAACGGATTTAGATGAACAGGAAAATAATAAAGAAAAAACTACTGCGCCAACAACAGCAACAATAAATGTTTTAAAAGATTCTTCTTCCCTGTCAACTGTCAACAATAAAAGTCAAATACAACTCTTAGAAGAGGAAGAAGCAGCAGCGACAGAAGTAGTAGAAACTTTTGACATTTTACCTCATTTATCAACAACGCGCAATAATAATCTTATCGTAAGTATTTCATTAACTTAAATACAAAATAAACAAAAACATAGTCAATATTATTCGCCTCCCTTCGAAACCCTGTTCTTTCTACTAAAATAATTAGTTTAAATTTTATTTGTTTTTCTTTGCTTTAAAAAAGGCGCAAAAGATTTTTATATTTATTCGTATTGTTTTGAATTTTTAATTAAAACAGTAGTTCTTAACTGGTTAAAAAAGAATTGTTTAGGTTCTTTTTTTAATACACATTCGATCACAATAGTCAAGTCTATAGTCTAGCCTAGTCTAGTCTATAGTCTAGTCTATAGCCTAGTCTATAGTCTAGTCTATAGTCTAGTCTATAGTCTAGTCTATAGTCTAGTCTATAGTCTAGTCTATAGTCTAGTCTATAGTCTAGTCTATAGTCTAGTATATAGTCTAGTCTATAGTCTAATCTATAGTCTAGTCTATAGTCTAGTCTATAGTCTGGTCTATAGTCTAGTCTATAGTCTAGTCTATAGTCTAGTCTATAGTCTAGTCTATAGTCTAGTCTATAGTCTTGTCTATAGTCTAGTCTATAGTCTAGTCTATAGTCTAGTCTATAGTCTAGTCTATAGTCTAGTCTATAGTCTAGTCTATAGTCTAGTCTATAGTCTAGTCTATAGTCTAGTCTATAGTCTAGTCTATAGTCTAGTCTATAGTCTAGTCTATAGTCTAGTCTATAGTCTAGTCTATAGTCTAGTCTATAGTCTAGTCTATAGTCTAGTCTATAGTCTAGTCTATAGTCTAGTCTATAGTCTAGTCTATAGTCTAGTATATAGTCTAGTCTATAGTCTAATCTATAGTCTAGTCTATAGTCTAGTCTATAGTCTAGTCTATAGTCTGGTCTATAGTCTAGTCTATAGTCTAGTCTATAGTCTAGTCTATGGTCTTGTCTATAGTCTTGTCTATAGTCTAGTCTATAGTCTAGTCTATAGTCTAGTCTATAGTCTAGTCTAGTCTAGTCTATAGTCTAGTCTATAGTCTATAGTCTAGTCTATAGTCTAGTCTATAGTCTAGTCTATAGTCTAGTCTATAGTCTAGTCTATAGTCTAGTCTATAGTCTAGTCTATAGTCTAGTCTATAGTCTAGTCTATAGTCTAGTCTATAGTCTAGTCTATAGTCTAGTCTATAGTCTAGTCTATAGTCTAGTCTATAGTCTAGTCTATAGTCTAGTCTATAGTCTAGTCTATAGTCTAGTCTATAGTCTAGTCTATAGTCTAGTCTATAGTCTAGTCTATAGTCTAGTCTATAGTCTAGTCTATAGTCTAGTCTATAGTCTAGTCTATAGTCTAGTCTATAGTCTAGTCTATAGTCTAGTCTATAGTCTAGTCTATAGTCTAGTCTATAGTCTAGTCTATAGTCTAGTCTATAGTCTAGTCTATACTAGTCGATAGTCTAGTCTATAGTCTAGTCTATAGTCTAGTCTATAGTCTAGTCTATAGTCTAGTCTATAGTCTAGTCTATAGTCTAGTCTATAGTCTAGTCTATAGTCTAGTCTATAGTCAGTCTAGTAGTCTATAGTCTAGTCTATAGTCTAGTCTAAGTCTATAGTCTAGTCTATAGTCTAGTCTATAGTCTGGTCTATAGTCTAGTCTATAGTCTAGTCTATAGTCTAGTCTATAGTCTAGTCTAGTCTAGTCTATAGTCTAGTCTATAGTCTAGTCTATAGTCTAGTCTATAGTCTAGTCTATAGTCTAGTCTATAGTCTAGTCTATAGTCTAGTCTATAGTCTAGTCTATAGTCTAGTCTATAGTCTAGTCTATAGTCTAGTCTATAGTCTAGTCTATAGTCTAGTCTATAGTCTAGTCTATAGTCTAGTCTATAGTCTAGTCTATAGTCTAGTCTATAGTCTAGTCTATAGTCTAGTCTAGTCTAGTCTATAGTCTAGTCTAGTCTATAGTCTAGTCTATAGTCTAGTCTATAGTCTAGTCTATGGTCTAGTCTATAGTCTAATCTATAGTATAGTCTAGTCTAGTCTAGAATACCAATTTTTCCAGAAAAATTTCTTTACGTATGAATTCATAGAGAGGTACATAGTTTTTGGCGCCAATTTAAAAGAACATCTCTGTATCTCAACACCATATATTTGCACAAAACATGTGTCTGCATTTAAAATTTGTTTTTTTGTAAGAATTTAATTAAGAAATTGTTTAAAGTCTGGTTTATTTTTACACTTTGTTAAAAAATATCATAATAATTATTTATTTTAAACGCTAAAAAACCAGTTTATTTTAAAATTTTTATACGACCTTCTTCATATTACTTTCTACATGTCACCCCTTTTAGCCCCAACTGCGAAATTTATTTTTAATGTCTTGTTGTAAATAAACAATAAAACATTATTTCATTGTATTGTTTTATTAATTATTTTAATTTCATTTTTATTGTTTTTTTTTCTGTTTTCTTCCTTTTTTGCATTTTTTTCTACGTTTATTTTTTTATCTATGGAATTTCAATTTACACTTTTTTATATTTCCCCCTCTTAAAATTGTTTCCTTCTTTCTCTCCATGGGTATTAAAGTATCTAGTATCTGCTTCTTTTTTGCTTCGTATTTTATCATTATGTTCATCGTGTTTGTTTTGTTGTGGTTTTTATTGCAGTTTTATTTTGTAGTGTTTTCATGTTTCTTTTGTGTATTTTTCTCCAATTGGAATTTTTTTGTGGTAATTTTTTTTTTTATTTTCTCATGTGTTAATTTGACGTTTGTTTTGTGTAAAAATTTTGAGCATGAAATGTAATATTTCGTTGAAAGCAGAGAATATTGAAGTTTAAAAGAGTGTACAATTTGGTTTTATATCATGCTAGAAATATTCATTCAGCTCTTTTTCCATGCAATTTGCATTAAGGATTTCCGTTTTATAAAAAATCACATGTTTATTAATTCAAGCCACATCCGTAAGGAAGGTTATCTACATATATGTATCTAATTGAAAATTCTTAGTAAATTTTCTAAATGTTTGCAGAGAAACTTTTATAGATTTTTTTTTTCAAAAATAATGCTAAAGTTTTAAAACAAATATGCATTTTCTTTTTAAAAAACATCTTTTAAATTTAGGATTTGTTACAAAAGCTTGTATGGAATATAAATTTATAATTTTGAAATCTATTTCAAGAAGTTGTGAAATTCTCTGAAAAACTTTTTTTAAAGATTTAAAGAAACTTAAGGTTAAAAAAATCTAAATAGAAAATAAAGTTAATAGAGAACAATGTTTATAGAAATGTTTGCGTAGAGATGATATTTTACAAAGATGAAATTGTTAAAGAATACTATATAGAAGAAAATTCCGGAATTTATAACGACGTAAATCCAGAAATGAATGTCCCAGCAAAAACTTACATTGAAAATATAGTTAAAAAGCTAAAAAACGCTTTTCATTAATTATTCATTTGCATTTTAACACGGTGATAACATTGGAGGCAAATATTTACTACGCTCGCTGACAAATAACTACTTATATAAGCGAGTTAAAAAGTTGTTTTGTTTTAAGCTTAAAAAATTGCTCACATTGAATACGAACATGGGACTCTTGTTCGTTAGTTCTCTGTCTTTCTATGTGTATAAAAAACAGTTGCAAATAAAACGGCAAATCTCAAAATAAAATCATTATAAGATTACATAAAAGTAATGCAGACGATCTGTAGTAGTCATTCTAAAGTAAGTTGTTGTATAGGTTTTGCTGGGGTATTTATTTTTTGAGGATTTTATTACAAATATAAGTTTGTAAAATTCCAAGAATCAAAACCAAAATAACTTTTGCGTTGTTTGTCAGGAAGACAATTGAAATTTGGACGGGTTGAGTTTTTCCAATTGAAAATATATTATTTCTTTATATTTCCCATCTGCTACTGAAAGCATTTGTCTGGCAATGATAACACTGGACTACAAAAATAAAAAAGAACAAGTAAGAAATCATGCAACAGTTGTATGGAGGCTAGGTGAAATCTAATCAAAATATATATTTCAGAAAATATTTGCCAAATTTTCTATATGAAGAAAATTTTAAATAAATTTTCTATTCGGATAAAATTTCCGCATAAATTTCTATTTAGAGAAATCTTTAGATAAATTCTCTCTATAAATAAAACTTTTATTAATTTTCCCATTGTAAATCAGTGTAATTTGCATATTTTTCTATTTAATCCTAAAATGGTACCACAATTTCATATTTATTTAAATAACAATTTTAGTTAAAATAAACAATAATTTTAATAACATGTTAATTACAACTAAACACTTTAACCTTGGTTTATATTTTTGATCTACAAAACCTTTACTCTTTTTAGGGTTAATAACTTTTGTATGCTTTTTCCTCTTTGACTTCACTTTCCCAATAGTTTTTACTTTCATTTAAGTTTATGATAATAAATTCATTTCAAGCACCAATTACTAATATACATACATACATATATACAAAATTTCCGTTTTATTTTTCATTTGAAAAATAAAAAATTCTCAGAAAAACGGCGGCAAAAGCACGCAAGTTTTTCATTTTGACAAAACGCCCAAAAATGTCTAGTTTTAAGTGTAAGGGAATTTTTTAACAAGAAAACAACAAAAAAAAGGATATAAAATTTAGGAAAAAACACACTAAAATACTAAGTACAATGACGTCAACCCCAAACGTTTAAATATGAAAAAAGCATAAATATGTACATACATAACTACTAACAAAAGTTTATAAAAACATAAAATTTCAAAAAAAAAAAAAAATGTATGACGAAATTTAAACTGGTTTTAAATTTAGAGCGTTTGTGAAATAAAACATACATATATATTTTAGTTTTAATTCATGGTTTATTTTTGTTGTTTTATATTAAACGTCTTAGTTGCTGCATATAAAATAATTTATTTAAAAATAAAACATACAACAATAATATGTCTGAACATAATAGTAATATGCAAAATAAAGCAGACGACGAAAGTGACGGAATAAGTTAAAGACAATCCAAATGAAGTAAAATTTTAATAACGACTATCTATAGTAAATGTTTTTAATGCTGCACCAATAGTAACACTTTGAACTACCGAACAATGAATTTGTTATTGTTGGGTTCAAAGTATGCAGACAAATGGCGTTTTAGGAGCTTTTCATTAAATTTAGTAAATCATAGACTTTTTCCATCTGGATCCTGTATGCCTGATTATATGTTTCTAAGTTCAATATTGCAGAAAATCAAAAAAGTGGTACTTGAAGGACGAAAAAGTACCAAAAATCCTTTTCTACAGATTTTCATTCACTCAGGACTCTAAATGTTTAATTTTAAGTTTCTATTTTCAATATTATAAATAATTCAAAAAGTACCTCTTGAAGAACGAAAAAGTAACCAAACATAGTCCTTGCTACCAGAGTTACAGATAGCACATTAGCATATCTAATTTTTCAAATTTAAAAATAATTTTCTTATTTTTTTCCATCCCTGCTTCATTTCCCGCATACAATTTTCCATCTGTGATTTTGACAATAACAAAACAATAACAACACACGTGCTGTTCTTGATCTGTTTTGTTTTTAAGAACAAGCAAACTAAGAAAACAAACAAGAACAACATTTACCATATGAATGTGTGCGTTGTTGTTGTTTTTTGTCAAATCATGCACAAAAAATCTATTTTTTTAATGAAATTTTCATAGATTGCCTAGGATTTTTCTCATATCTCCATTATTTATGGACCAATATTGCTTCTCGAAAACATGTCTGCCAGAATTATTGACGAATTTGATCCCAAAGATATTTGGGGTCTTCAGAATATTGATTTCTACTAACATACAGACAGACGGACATAGCTTAAGCGATTCCGTTATCTATTAGGATCCAGAATTATTATCCAGATCCAGGTTATTATATTGTAGAATTTACAAACGGAATGACAAACTTATATACACCATTCTCACGAAAGTTTACTTGACTAAATAATAAATAAGGCTTCCTTATATAAACAAACAATAAAAAAAAAACAAATAAAAAACTAAGAAAACAATAAACTTTGTTTTTGGAATTGATTTATCTTCGTGTTTTACACACGTGTCAATTAATTAACCCGCTGTGTCAATTTCTTTAACACATTTTACCTTCACATCTAGAACTTAAAGCTATTGATGTCATACAAACTTAAATGTTTATGTTAAATATACAATAACAACAATTGCAACAGCAACAACAATGTCAAGGTCATTTTGGATACACATCATACAAAACAACTCCAGCAGAAATATTTCATGAACAAAACTATTAAAAACATAAACGACACGACAAAATGTTAAAATAAAAAACAAACAAAATACAACAATAATTTTTTAAACATTGTTGTATGAGTTGTGCAACAACAACAACAACAGAAAGTGTCAATACTATAAAAAAATAAAATGTGGCAGGCTGATTTAAATTATAAAAAAAAACTTAAAACTAAATAGTAGTAATAAATAATTTATGTAGATGACAAGTGACAAAAGTCACGATTACCTGACAAAAATGCATTGGAAATTTTTGATTTTATTTTGTTTTTGTAAAAATGGCATTCGAGAAAAATTTTGAAATAATTTCTAATGGTGCTTACCGATTGCAACGGGCACTAAACATTTCTAAATTTAGAAGTGGTCCAGTCTATAGACCAGATTATATTCAAGTTTATAGTCGAAACTGTAATTAACATTATAGTTTATAGTTCATTAAGAATTTCGTCCAAAATATGGTCGAGACAATAGTCCAGAATTGTGACTGGTCCAGAATGGAGACTCAGCACTCTCTAGACTAAAATTGATTGTATAGTTTAATGTAAAAACGAGTCTACAGTTCAATCTTTAAACGAAACTATAATCTAGACTTCACTCTATACTATTACCGATACTATAATCAAAACTATTTAATACCCTATAAGCAACGATAGAGTTCAACCTATAGTCCCAACTAAATTCTGAACTATATAAAGTTTAGACTATTTTCTAGACTATATATACATACCTCGCATATTGTCAGGATATAATCTGATTTTACTAAAGACTAAATATAGTCTCTACTGTATTTTTGACTATACAATTGATTCTGTTTGGAATTCTCTCTAGAATACAATCTGAACTATAGTCCGGACTATTATATCGTCTATAGTTTGCACCAGAGTCTCGTATATGTATTATTATCTGGACTATAGAGTCTGAACTATAATATTGTCTATAGTGAACAAAATAGTACCGATAACAGTTTATAATATATTTTCGTAACCAAAATCTGGACTATAGACTCTAGAGTCACGACTTTAATGTGAATTATAGTATCGACTATAATCTAAACTAATACCTAGATTATAGTCTATAGAAAAGACTGTGGTCTACAGTAAACATGTCACTTAAAATCATCACTATACTAAAACCAACACTGCCTCCTGTAGTGAACATTAATAAATAAAACTTTACAAATAATATGAGACACAATCGCATAATCACAAATTAAAATCCACCCACCTACATATCGAATAATAATCGCCAATATACGATTTAAATAAATAATTAATGTTTGCATTTAATTACATACTCAAATGATTGCATACATACTAATATACCCAGCAAAAACTTCATCGAAAAGGAATAAGTTAAAAAGCTTTTCACTACTTCTTCATTAGCATGTTAACTCATTATTTAATCAAGATTGCAGACAAGTATTTACCACGCTCATTTACAAATAACTACTTAAATAAGTAGTTACAAATAAGGTGTTAAACAGTTTTTTTGTTTTATTGAGAAAAAATTGCTCACACATAATACAAACCTAGACCACTTGTTATTATAAAAGTATTGCAGACAGTATTTAGTAATCCTTGAAAAGTAATTGGTTGTGTAAGTTCAATACATTACCGAGTTTTTGCTGGGTACATATACCATATATATGCCGATTTTACAACTTACAATCAAACAAATAACCATAAATATTCTTACATACATTTATTAATATATAATATTTCATTTTATTAAGAATTAAATATTGCAAAAATAAAAAAAAAATCATATAAATTTCTTGTTGACGCCAAGTTGAATGACTTTTTCATGCTGTGTGCACAATCTTTCATGTCATCTAACACTCTCGGACGGTTGGACAAATACGACAATTTTTCAAAGTAATAATTTGTTGGAAGTGTTTTTAATTAGCATGTTTCTTTTCGGTTAGGAGCTTGAGAAGAAAAACACCTTCGGTCACTTGAACGCAAAAAGCAACTGGACAACTGTTTTGGGCACGCTAAACGGCTGTTTTACTAGTTGTGTTTTATAAAACGTTTTTTTTTTTTTGGGGCGCATTTAGAGCTTTTGCTATTTTTTTTTTTGCATTCAAATTAAAATAATGCTTTAGCATAATGACATCATTTCAATAGTATTATAGCAATGCTACTTTGTTTTATTATAAATATCTATAAATATACTTTAAATTTTGTTTGTCAAATTGAACTTGAGAGTAATTATATTTCACCTTTAATTATAGTCCTGATTACAATCTACACTATAGCCGAGAGAGTACTATTAGTATAACCCGGACTATAGTCAAGACGCTATATGCAAGCTTTTAGTTTACTCTGTAGTCTATACATTAATCGATATTCAAGTTTATAGTCGTAAACGTAGTCAGCTATAGTCGAGATAAGAATATAAGTAGCCAGCCAATACTATAGTCGTCTTTATAGTTAAGACTTTACAGTCAATATTATAGTTGACGCTACATTCGAGATTATAGTCAACACTTTAATAGGAATATTTGACGATACTATAGTGAAGTCTATAGTTATTAATATAGTGGATACTATAGTGCAATTTATTGTCAATATAAAATAATATATTTAAGGCTATGACAAATTCGCTATAGTCAAGTCTTTAGTCAATACTATAGTCATGATTTCAGTCGACATTATAGTTCACACTATTGACGACACAATAGTTAAGACTATGGTCGACACTATAGCGTATGAGAGTAAGTTGAACACCTGCCATGGCGGACTTATTCACGGTGGTAATTTCACAACTATTGTGTGAGCTATTAGAAGACTCACCACTGTCCCTTTATATACCTTACTCACACTCAGGTGACAATTTTTGTACATAGTACTGGCGGTCCATTTACAAGCACTTTGTTCAAGTACTCGAACTATCTAATATCTGACCATTGCCGCCACGTTACGTAACTTCCATGATGCTAGACCATCACTTTCGTTTACAACTACACAGATGGTATGGACTCTTTTGATTCTTCAACAGCACCTAGAGATGTCACCGAAATATGAATTTATTAAATAAGTCAATGACAAATTCCTAATCACAGAGAACTCATTGTGTTAAGTCTGGTATGAACAGAGTAAATACTGAACATACCCTGATAAGGAAAGAAAATTCATTCAATCCAGCACACTTCTCATTTATTCGACACATTTATCGAGAAAAACATGAGGAACACTAACCCTAGGTATACGGTTGGAGGAGGGTACGTATACCCCTTCATCCATTTCGTATCCTACACACTTTATACCAACTCATTCTCTACGCTTGCCCCCACAGTCACTCCTCTGGAGGTTATCTGTTGTCTTTTTAGCAATCGGGGGATTTTATACTGATTTTTGGTTTAAACCACCAGGTGCAACAAAGTCCAAAACTCTGCCCTGTGGGCTACCGTTTGCGTGATATCAGACTATATGGCTCTCTGGTTCGACACCAAGTCCAATCATTCCAAACAAAAAGGACGAGGATACATTTGACACCACTAGTTTATAATCCCGGCAGACTAAAGTTATGGTAGCACCTCTTTTCCACCGGATTAAAATCACTCCAAGATGGGGAAAGCGCAAAAAGATGGGGGTGCATATGCTTTTGTTCCAGACTCTTGTTTGACTCCTAGTTTTAATAAAAAAGTCTTCACTCAAACAAAAATCATTAATTTAAAAACCAAAAAAAATCCCAATAAGGATGAAAGTTTTCCAAGAACTCTAAAATAAACTATAACTTAAAAGGTTTCTTAAAAAATCATTAATTAGCAAGAATTTATGGCAAAAAAATCACTGACATTCCAGCAAAAATAAATAAAAACTGTGAAATTCCACAAAAACTATACGATATGTAATGTTTATAAACACTTCCACAATCGGAAAAGGCTTTATTGTGATAACTTTGAAAAGCTTAAAAAGCCTGATATTGCAGAGGCAGTATAGGCATGTGGAATGTTGGTTGTTTAAGCGATAAAGCCACTCCTACCTCACACTACTACTCAAAGAAAATCGTATAAAAACTAATCTCTTAAAAACTACTAATATATGCTCTTTTGAGTAAAATTTAAAAAGAAATAAATAAATTTATTAACCAACAAGTTTTTAAGCTCTCTTTTACTCCAAAAAAATTGAGCCATTTTAAACATTTAATATTTTTGGGGAGCTTAATACATATGCCTCCCTACAACCAAACACTCCAATTTTAGTTTTCAAAGAAACACTTGTTTTTGTTTGGATATTTCTTTCTCCTCTTAGCTTTTTATTTACCTAAACTGGTCCCTAATGGGAACCAAAACAAACTGCTAACAGCAGCGCCTCCACATCACCTCCCCCTACACATAACATGGCTTAAATATTGTTGTTAGTATTGTATTGTTTAACTAATTCTTGGTAAAATGCGTATGAGTCATCATCGTCAATGCCTTTATGTTGTTGCTGTTGTTTTTAGCTTTTGGCATACGTTTGTCGTATTATTGATGTTGTTTTTTGTAATTGTTGTTATTGCTGGTCTTTTCGTATTTCATTCATGAATAAAAATTGACTGAATGAATTTGTTTAAGTTTTTTTTTTATTTTTTAATCATAGTACTGTAGCTGGCATAGATACGGTCGATGAGAATAAATTGTAGATCAAAGAGTTGTTTATTGAATGACTTGTTAAAATTTGCTCAGGTGTTGGGAGATATGATTTCTAGAGGTTTGTGATGTAGACCAAAAACCAAGGAATTGTATTGTCTTTTTAAAGAAAATTTAAGTTAAATTATACTTATGAAATTTTTCTATAAATTTAAAAATTTCTGTTTTCTTTACAGACATTTTTTATGAAAATTCTATTTGGGAAATTAATTATTGAAGAAATGTTCTGCTAAATTTTTTTCTAAATACAAAACACTCTCTAAATTTAACTGAATTTAGAATATCAGAATTTTTTTAATAAAATATTTAACAAAAATGTTCCGTCATTTTCTTTAAAAGGAAATTTTTTATTAAATTTTTCAGTAAATAGAAAAATAGACATCGTAAAATTTAGCCAGACTATAGACTAGACTATAGACTAGACTATAGACTAGACTATAGACTTGACTATAGACTAGACTATAGACTTGACTATAGACTAGACTATAGACTAGACTATAGACTAGACTATAGGCTAGACTATAGACTAGACTATAGACTAGACTATAGACTAGACTATAGACTAGACTATAGACTAGACTATAGACTAGACTATAGACTAGACTAGACTATAGACTAGACTATAGACTAGACTAGACTATAGACTAGACTATAGACTAGACTATAGACTAGACTATAGACTAGACTATAGACTAGACTATATAGACTAGACTATAGACTAGACTATAGACTAGACTATAGACTAGACTATAGACTAGACTATAGACTAGACTATAGACTAGACTATAGACTAGACTATAGACTAGACTATAGACTAGACTATAGACTAGACTATAGACTAGACTATAGACTAGACTATAGACTAGACTATAGACTAGACTATAGACTAGACTATAGACTAGACTATAGACTAGACTATAGACTAGACTATAGACTAGACTATAGACTAGACTATAGACTAGACTATAGACTAGACTATAGACTAGACTATAGACTAGACTATAGACTAGACTATAGACTAGACTATAGACTAGACTATAGACTAGACTATAGACTAGACTAGACTAGACTATAGACTAGACTATAGACTAGACTATAGACTAGACTATAGACTAGACTATAGACTAGACTATAGACTAGACTATAGACTAGACTATAGACTAGACTATAGACTAGACTATAGACTAGACTATAGACTAGACTATAGACTAGACTATAGACTAGACTATAGACTAGACTATAGACTAGACTATAGACTAGACTATAGACTAGACTATAGACTAGACTATAGACTAGACTATAGACTAGACTATAGACTAGACTATAGACTAGACTATAGACTAGACTATAGACTAGACTATAGACTAGACTATAGACTAGACTATAGACTAGACTATAGACTAGACTATAGACTAGACTATAGACTAGACTATAGACTAGACTATAGACTAGACTATAGACTAGACTATAGACTAGACTATAGACTAGACTATAGACTAGACTATAGACTAGACTATAGACTAGACTATAGACTAGACTATAGACTAGACTATAGACTAGACTATAGACTAGACTATAGACTAGACTATAGACTAGACTATAGACTAGACTATAGACTAGACTATATACTAGACTATAGACTAGACTATAGACTAGACTATAGACTAGACTATAGACTAGACTATAGACTAGACTATAGACTAGACTATAGACTAGACTATAGACTAGACTATAGACTAGGCTATAGACTAAACTAGACTAGACTATAGACGCAAATTTTCTCTAGAAATTTTATTGAAGAACTTCCTGTGGAAAAAGGTTCCATATTTTTTTCAAATGAAAAAGAACAAAGAAATCATTGATAAATTCTGCAATAATAAATTTGAAAATATATATAATTTCATTTGGTTTTTCAAAAATTATTTTTGAGAATACATTCCTCTTTATCTCTGTTAAAAGTATTATTTTGCAAATAAATTATTTGTTTTCTTTTTTAAAAAACTATCATATAATAACAAAAATATGTACATATGTATGTGTATTTTTTTAAATAATGAATTTCTTTTAGTTGCTTATTAAATATTTACTTTTGCTATCTGTTAAACAAACAAATTTTGGATTTTTATATTTTTTTATTAAAATTTTACCATATTTGGTTATTTTTCTATTTTGTTGCCAATTATGACAATTTATATGAACATTTTTCTCTGTCACGTTGAAGTTGATGGTGTTAATGTTGGCCTTTGTTGCAAGCTGCAGCACTTAGCTAACAATCAGGGAGTTCTTCACCATTTAGCCAGAATTTTTTCTTTTTTATGATTACATTCCATTAACAACATTGAATTTCAGTTCTTGGAAATTTCAATATGTATTGTATTTATAAAAGAGAGCTGCCACATGTATGTAAACTTAATTTTGGAAAAAAATTTAAATCTGAAAATTTTTAAAGTTATAGTGAAAACTTTATAAGAAAAATAGGATGATTTAGACATACATCCATCTATCCCCCAAACCCCTATTCAAAATCTGGCAGCTTTTATTAAATGTCCTCAATGTTTAAGGTTCTTTTTTTGTTTTGTAAAATTATATATTTTTGTTCTTGTCTCTAGTCTGTTAACATTGCAAAAAAAATCGTATTTTTTTGTTCAGAATTATACACGTTTTTGCGTTATAAATAGTGTGGTGGTGGCGTTTAAATGTCATTTTGAATTTTTTTATCCATACATATTGTATATTTTTAAGGGAATTTCCGTTTTTGCTTTTCTGTTGTTGTTGCAGTAGTCGTATTAAATTGTGGCTTTTATATATACATATTTTTTTTGTAGTAACTCCTCGTTCAATGTATTTTAATTTATTATTAAGTTTAAATGATTTTTGAAAGGTTGGTTTGTTGGATTTTTCTTAGAAATCGTCAAGATTTTATTGCCATTTTTTTTTTGGTTTAAAGTGCATAGTTGTTTGGTTTTTTAATTATTTGTAGCTATTTAAAATGTATAAATTTTATTTATTGCAAATATTAATACAATTTGTTGTTTTAACAAATATTTTTTATGCAAATTGTTTAAAAGGTTAGTGGCATTTTTAAACAATAATTTAAACAGCTTTTAATTTTAATTTTAGTGAAAAATAGGAATTTTATCGAAATTTTTCTCTAAATAAAAAAAAAAATTATCGGAAATCATCGCTAAATACAGAAATCATTGTTAAAATTTCTCAAAAATAGAAAGAGTTTTATAAATTTCGAAAATTTTCTATTAAAAAAATTATCAACATTTAACGAGAAATGTATTTAAATGAAGTGTGACTTCAGTGTGTTAAAGGCTCGATTCCCACCATATACATAAGAAAAGAACTCACAATAGGTCCGTTGTAGACAAAGGTGTCGAATTTGATGTAACATACATCCTCCATTTAAACTAACTAACTAACTAACTAACTAACTAACTAACTAACTAACTAACTAACTAACTAACTAACTAACTAACTAACTAACTAACTAACTAACTAACTAACTAACTAACTAACTAACTAACTAACTAACTAACTAACTAACTAACTAACTAACTAACTAACTAACTAACTAACTAACTAACTAACTAACTAACTAACTAACTAACTAACTAACTAACTAACTAACTAACTAACTAACTAACTAACTAACTAACTAACTAACTAACTAACTAACTAACTAACTAACTAACTAACTAACTAACTAACTAACTACTAACTAACTAACTAACTACTAACTAACTAACTAACTAACTAACTAACTAACTAACTAACTAACTAACTAACTAACTAACTAACTAACTAACTAACTAACTAACTAACTAACTAACTAACTAACTAACTACTAACTAACTAACTAACTAACTAACTAACTAACTAACTAACTAACTAACTAACTAACTAACTAACTAACTAACTAACTAACTAACTAACTAACTAACTAACTAACTAACTAACTAACTAACTAACTAACTAACTAACTAACTAACTAACTAACTAACTAACTAACAAACTAACAACTAACACTAACAAACTAACTAACTAACTACTAACTAACTAACTAACTACTAACTAACTAACTACTAACTAACTACTAACTAACTAACTAACTACTACTAACTAACTAACTAACTAACTAACTAACTACTAACTAACTAACTAACTAACTAACTACTAACTACTAACTAACTAACTAACTAACTAACTAACTAACTAACTAACTAACTAACTAACTACTAACTAACTAACTAACTACTAACTACTAACTAACTAACTAACTAACTAACTAACTAACTAACTAACTAACTAACTAACTAACTACTAACTAACTACTAACTAACTAACTACTAACTACTAACTAACTAACTAACTAACTAACTAACTAACTAACTAACTAACTAACTAACTAACTCTAACTAACTAACTAACTAACTAACTAACTAACTACTAACTAACTAACTAACTAACTAACTACTATCTATCTATCTATCTATCTATCTATCTATCTATCTATCTATCCATCCATCTATCTATCTATCTAAATACAGAATTTATCAAAAATTATTTCTAAAATCGAAATTTTTCTCCAAATAGAAATATTTATCAATATTTTCTCTAATTATAAATTTTATTGAAAATTTTCTCCAAATACAAAATTATCGAAAATCTCCTCTAAATACACATTTCATCCGAAATATCAAAAATAAAAATTTTCTCTAAATCGAATATTTATCAGATAATTTATAAAATACAGAATTTAGTAAATTAAAAATTTATGAACGAGAAAAGTTAACTAAAATTCTTTATGTTTCTACTTATTTATTGAAAATTTCTTTAAACAAAGATTTAAAAATTTATCGGCAAAATGTCTAAATAAAAAATTTTTCGATAATTTTTTTTTAATAGAAAATTAAGAAATTATCGAAATTTAAAAATTTATTGATCAAATTTCTTAAAAAATATATATTTTATTGAAAAAAATGCCAGAATAATTTGTTTGCCAACAAAAACCCAACAATATTACATTTTACCGACACCTTAATTAAGCACTTATCGAAATTTAAAAATTTATTGATCAAATTTCTTAAAAAATATATATTTTATTGAAAAAAAAAATCTAAAATTTTATATTTTCATATTGGTGCCAGAATAATTTGTTTGCCAACAAAAACCCAACAATATTACATTTTACCGACACCTTAATTAAGCAATTAATTAATTCCACGTATTGCAAAAAAAAGAACAAGAGAAGAGTTAACGACATTTCAATGTCATTTTATGGCCAATTTAAAAAATAATTCTGATAACAAAAAACCAACCAACTAAATACAACAACGCAAAATTACGTTTTTGACAACGGAAATGTGCAAATATTTAATTAATATTTTAAACAACAACAAAACAAATTATTTAAAAAATATTAAATTGTTAACGCAATTTCCGTCCAAAAGAAAGGATTTAAACATTTAAAAGCGGAAAACTTAAATTATGAATAAGAAAATTTCGCAAAAAAAAAACAACATAAACCGAAAAAAATATATGAATGAAATAAATATTTTTAGAAATTTACATCAACCTTTTGTTTGGGCAGTTCTTTTGTTATTGTTGTTGTTTTATTTTAAAATTCAAGATAAGAATTTTGTAGTAGGAAATACAAAAAACAACTGTTAATAACATGGACTTAGCAGACAGCCTATGTCGATATTGCTTTCCATTTTGCACTCCCCTGTATACAAATATTGTTAGAGCAATGTGATTAAATGTAATTTCAATTGTTTTCTTTTTCAATTTCTTATCAGTAGTAAAAAAGTGCAATTGTTTTGTACATCATTTTTTTAAAAAGAAATTTAAATTTAGTCATATTTACGAGTTGTTGATAAACAAGGAAGTTATGAGAATTATACGGAATCGATTGAGATCATATTTATATTATAATATTTACTTACTCGTTATGATAACTTATACTAAAGGTAGACATTTAGGTGCCCAAGTATTTAACCCATTAAATTATACTTCACTTACATAGGGTCCAATATTATTGGTTCAGAATCATCATCATCTATCTAAAGTATTCAAATTATTCAGAATATCTAAGATATTTCAATAATAATTAACTGACTATATTCTGCTTAAATTTGACCTACCAAATTAGAGGTCAAATAAAAGGGTTCAAAGTTTTATTTAATTTGCTCTTTTAAGGGTTAAAAGAAAATTCATATCACTAATTTTCAACCATAAATAAATCCACCCATTAATATTTAAGGCTACTTTTTACAATTGACGCAATTTTTTTTTAAACAAACAATTTCTTATCGTTTTTTTAGAAATTCTGTACTTCCGATTTTAGCCATTTATCATTCGAAATTTAAAGTTTTTATTTTAACATTAAAAAATTATACGATTCTTTAGAAAAATAACGAGTAATATACGACCTGATTATATGAGTATTATTTAAAATAATTTCTTTTTAAATTCAAGTTGCATACATTGCTTTTATCAAAAAAAAAAAAATTAAATTGTTAATAAAAAATATTATATACACTCGACATTATAAATAATCTTTACAA
The DNA here is from genome assembly GCF_015586225.1 of Lucilia sericata. Lineage (NCBI taxonomy): Eukaryota > Metazoa > Arthropoda > Insecta > Diptera > Calliphoridae > Lucilia > Lucilia sericata. The sequence goes on from NW_023994814.1 coordinate 117,280, forward strand.
TAGCACACATGTTCATTGAAATATAGTTTTATTAAGTATAGCTCTACAACTGATTAGAAATTTTATTTCTATTTTTTTTTCTATTACAAAGGCCGACTGTTCGAAAATTAGTAAATAAAAATATAAAAACTATAAACAAATATTTTGAATGATTTGTTCACACCTATCAAATATTTGCTGAAAAAGACGTAACTTACCTAAATACATATTGAATCATAACAATATATACAATTACAAATCATGTAATATCATCTAAAATTTGACAAATATGAACAGAACTTAAAATACGTTAATCAATCTTTTGATAAATTGACAGTGGATTTTCCAAGGACTCTTCTCTTTACTCTTTGTAATAGAAAAAGTTTATGGAAAATTTTGAGAATTTTTGAAAATTCTTTAAAATTATTTAAATTATATCCTAGTTTCAATTAGACTTTAGTAATTTTCATGTTATTTCATATTTTTTAATAATTTTTTTCTTTCTTTATTTTCAGGTAAGTGTTTCTAATTTAAAATTGTCACAGACTGTAAGTAGTAACAATGGAATTTAGATTTTCGCTTTATTACGCCAATTTGCGAAAGTTTTTTAAATATCAGTTTTATAAATTATTTAGATCTTTTAGCGAATCCCTCTGATTGTTACTTAGCTTTCTATTTGAATACCCTAGTTCCAACTTTACGTACTAGTCAATAGACTAATTTACGGATTACTCTATTGACTAGTCTATGATAAACTAGTATATTGACTTGACTATGGAATATTCTATTGACTAGTCTATGGATAAGCCTATTGTCTTGTTAATGGGCTATTTAAAAACAAATAAAATTGTTAGTTCCCCCGATCTTTTAACGAATCTCTCAGAATGTTGCTTAGCTTCCCATTTGAAAACCCAAAAGTATCTTGCATTAGAAGTGTAAGCACTAGACAATGGACTAGTCGTTAGTCTATTGACTAGTCTTTAGACTAGTCTATGGATTATTCTATTGACTAGTCGATGGATTATACTCCCTTCACACGATGCAATTATTCGTCATTCACGCTCTCATTCTTCATTCAATACCCAATTACGAACTGATTTACATGATTCGCCATACAAAATTTCACCTGCGAATTACACAAGCTGTACGTAATTCAGTTTGAATTACCTACGAATTACAAATGAATGAGTTTCATCTGTAATTTTAATCGGTTATCATAATCAGCTGTTTGTTTTCATTTGTTGGAGACAAATAAAAAATAAAATTGCAAATAAAAAACAACATATCGATGAACTTTCAAAACGAATGTGTCGTGGAAACGGGTTAATTAGCTATTGCAGTTCAGAGGCCGAATTAATTAATTCAAGTCTTTGTGTGAACTTGGTATACTAATAGTCTATTGACGATTCCATAGTCTAGTCTATTAATTAGTCTATAATCTACTCTATTGACTTTTCTTTTGACTAGCATTTTTTAGTTAGTCTATTAATTAGTCAGTTGAGTCAGGACTAGTCAATAGACTAATTTGCGGATTACTCTATTGACTAGTCTATGATAAACTAGTATATTGACTTGTCTATGAAATATTCTATTAACTAGTCTATCGTCAATTCGTGTCTTTTAACGAATCTCTCAGAATGATCCTTAGTTTCCCATTTGAAAGCCCAAAAATATCATGCATTGCAAGTTTAAGGACTAGTCATTAGTCTATTGACTAGTCTTTGTACTAGTCTATGGACTATTCTCTTGACTAGTCCATGGATTATACCCCGTTCACACGATGCAATTATTCGTCATTCATGAGCTCATTCTTCATTCATTCCCCAATTACGAACTAAATTACATTTACGAACCGAATTACACAAGCAGTACGTAATTCAGTTTGAATTACCTACGAATTACAAATGAATGAGTTTCATCTGTAATTTTAATCGGTTATCATAGTCAGCTGTTTGTTTTCATTTGTTGAAGACAAATAAAACATAAAATTACAATTATACTAATAGTCTATTGACGACATTATGGTGGAAACGGGAAACGACTTTTCCTTTGACTGGCATTTTTCTAGTTAGTCTATTAATTAGTCAGTTGACTAGCTTACAGTCTATTGACGTCCCTATGGACTAGTCTATGAACTACTCTTTTGACTAGAATTTTTCTAGTTATTATAATAATTAGTTAGTTGACTAGTTTACTATATGTACTAGTCTATGGATTACTAAGTAAACATTTTACTGACTAATATATTTATAGGTCTATGGGTCAATCAATGAACTCAAGTTTGTTTTATGTTCAGACTTAATAAAACCTCCCTTTCAAATCCAATAGAGCCACACCTTTTATCAAACTTCTTCAACAGGATTTAACCAAACAAATCGAAAAACAAGCTTTTTTGAAACGTTATAACAGCCCAAAGACATCTTTACTAATAAAAATTCTTAGGCAATCTGAAAGTCAAATTTGTCGACTTTCAAATAAAAGTTTCACTTATGTCATATCTCTTATCTTCTTCGAGATATTTTAATCCAAAGATGGTTCCAAATATGTATACACAAATACGATCAAAACTTTTACATATACTTCCTACTAATCACAATTAAAAATCTCTAAAAAATTTAAAAATCTTACAAATAAATAAGTTTCTATCATAAAGAGGCTTTAGTGTACAATTTTTAATAGAAATATCTACAACGTAGCCATACTCTTTTTAATAAAAAAACACAATGTGGTTTTAACTGGAATCACATTACAAACATATTTGCCACAAAGTCAATTACAAAAATATAACAAATGTGGACATGGATATTTAAAAAAAATACCAGAGAGGGGTAATATTTACAGTAGAAATAAATAGAAAGATAAATAAATGCAAGAACATACGAACAAATATTACAAAAATACCAACAGTTTGATAAAATTTTCTAAAAATTATAAATTACACCTCATACACCTAAAATAGAACAAAAACGAAGTAATACAGTAATTTGTGTGTTTATAGGTATGTTTGATAAAAAAAAAAAAAATTGGCGACATCATGGAACCGGTCAAACACTTGGACTATTTGGTCTAGCTTTAAAAGGTATATACAAAACGTAAGGAAAACAGATAGAAATGACAGACATAAACAAATGAAAAAATAATTTTTTTATAAAGAAGTCTACAATGTTTAGAAAAAAGATAATAAAAAATCGGACAATTATAATTAACTAAAGATAGAAGTTGAAAATACTTTAAGCTTTTCACTTTCATAATATTTTGTTATCGTTTTTTATAAATTTGTTTTTACTTTTCTAATAATTAATTATATTTTCATTATTACGACATTATTTTTAAAGGTTTTTAATTTTTTTTTTTTTTTTAACAAATATTTGTCTAATCATTTATTTACTTATTTAAATAATTTATTATCATTATGTTATCAGTTCATGCATATAATTTCGTTTCAATATCTTTTTCTATTTAATTCTTAGGAGTGCGTTTTAGTTTTGGCACAAATGTTTTCTTTCTGATAAAGAAAAAAATATTAAAATTTTTTTAACAACTTTAATTTTATAAAAAAAAATAATAATATTTGTGTTTGAGTATAAATTTGTAAATTATTTTGCAAACAAAGGTAGGGTTTTTGAAAATTGGATTTCTGATTATTTTGGCAGTTCTTTTTAAGTGTTTGTTTATGGAACGTTGACAGAATAGTGCAAAGAAATACAATTGAAAAATATAAATTGACTTCTTTGTAAAAGCTTCAAGGAGTAGGTAGGGCTGTATAGCACTTGAAAGAAATGAAGCCCAGTTTTATAAAAAGCTTATAAAATTTTATTGTTGTTGTTTTTAATGTGAAAAGCGCTTGTAAATTTTAAAGTAGGGGAGACTTTCAATGGGGTTAGAGTCAAATATATCTATCTATCTATCTATCTATCTATCTATCTATCTATCTATCTATCTATCTATCTATCTATCTATCTATCTATCTATCTATCTATCTATCTATCTATCTATCTATCTATCTATCTATCTATCTATCTATCTATCTATCTATCTATCTATCTATCTATCTATCTATCTATCTATCTATCTATCTATCTATCTATCTATCTATCTATCTATCTATCTATCTATCTATCTATCTATCTATCTATCTATCTATCTATCTATCTATCTATCTATCTATCTATCTATCTATCTATCTATCTATCTATCTATCTATCTATCTATCTATCTATCTATCTATCTATCTATCTATCTATCTATCTATCTATCTATCTATCTATCTATCTATCTATCTATCTATCTATCTATCTATCTATCTATCTATCTATCTATCTATCTATCTATCTATCTATCTATCTATCTATCTATCTATCTATCTATCTATCTATCTATCTATCTATCTATCTATCTATCTATCTATCTATCTATCTATCTATCTACCTATCTATCTATCTATCTATCTATCTATCTATCTATCTATCTATCTATCTATCTATCTATCTATCTATCTATCTATCTATCTATCTATCTATCTATCTATCTATCTATCTATCTATCTATCTATCTATCTATCTATCTATCTATCTATCTATCTATCTATCTATCTATCTATCTATTTACCTATCTATCTATCTATCTACCTATCTATCTATCTATCTATCTATCTATCTATCTATCTATCTATCTATCTATCTATCTATCTATCTATCTATCTATCTATCTATCTATCTATCTATCTATCTATCTATCTATCTATCTATCTATCTATCTATCTATCTATCTATCTATCTATCTATCTATCTATCTATCTATCTATCTATCTATCTATCTATCTATCTATCTATCTATCTATCTATCTATCTATCTATCTATCTATCTATCTGTCTATCTATCTATCTATCTAGTTGTCATCATTGCAACAATTCGTTGTCGAAATCTAAATTTTATACGCATCCGTTGTCTAAATGTTAACAAACGTGGTAAGCTCACTATTGGCAATGGATTGTTTGTCAATAGTGAGCTTGCCACGTTTGTTAACATTTAGACAACGGATGTGTATAAAATTTATATTTCGACAACGAATTTTTGCAATGTTGTCAACATTATATAGTGTTGTCGTACGTATGTATATACTTTGACAACGGATAGTATTGAAAAATTATAAACTGTTTGGTGTCAATTTGGTACCAGGCGTGTATATGTATTACTTTTTCCCTCTGTATACGTTAGTTCAGATAACTGTTGTAGAACTACTAAAGTCAGCATCATCGTGACCTTAGCATATTAAAACAACTTATCTTTAAGGTTTTTCTTTTAAACAAATTGGTTTTATTTATCCTCCAAAAAGAATAAAACTAAAAAAAAATATTTGCTTTTCAAACAACTTCTAACCCCCAAAATACAATAAATACCCTTTGATGTAAATCCCCCGCATGTTTGTAAACAACCTTGAAATTTAAAAATTTTCTATACAACATAATGACCTTGAGATGGCAGGAAACTTAAAATTAAACAGCAACCAAAAATATTAAGTTGTCTTTTCTTTTTTGCTAATCTTATCACAAAATTAAATTAAACAAAAAAGAGATGAAAGTTAAAAATACAATATTTTTAGGGGATTTACCAAAGAAAACTGAAATAAAAATAATAAACATAAATATGTCACGAGACTTTTAATGAAAAAAAACAAAAAGTATTAAATATAATTTATTATTAGAAATTTAATAGAAGTGGTTGTTTTACAAGTGTAATAAAAATTTCTAATTTATTTAAATAACTATTAAACAAGAATTTATGGCAAAAATTAACAGGAAAGAAATGAAATAATGATAATGTTGCCAAATGCATACAAATGGTTTTTAAAATATATATTTTTTTAAATTTATAAACAAATATAAAAATAAAAACATTTTATTTAAGATCTTAATAATAAAAAAAATTAAAATAATAAGGAAATTCCTATGGCAAAAACCGCAAACTCAATTTTAACTCATTCTAGTGTTCTCTTTTGCTTCTTTCTCTCTCTCTCTTTTGTAAATAAAAAATGAGTTATTTTTGTAAATATTTGTTAACGAGAGTAAATATTTTGCCAAGTTGAGTAAAGTATCTTTTTGTGTGCGTTATTGTGGGGGTTTAGCGCTCATTTGAGTTAAATATCTTCTAGATATGAGTGAACATTTTCACTCAATGTGCTGAACAGTTTTGAGCATTTTATATAAAAACAAAATTTATGATGATGACGCATTCAGTCTAAACAAGTCTATACAAGAAATTACACGTTATTATTTATTTTATAGAAATTCAAAAGAAAAATTATTAAATTAAAACGTCAAATATTAAAAAAAAATATTTTAATTTAAACACAAACCAGAAATTGCATTAAACAAGATATTAACAAAATTACGTAAAAGAAAAAAAAAAACAACTCAAATAGAAAAATATTAAAATAAACTCAATTAAAAAAGAAATAATAATAAAACCGGAAAATTAAGAAAAATATTCAAATAATTAAAAACAGTGAATTTAAAAAAAAAAACAACTGGAAAACATTTAAAGTTTTCTTTAAGACAACCAACTGAAAAGTGTTTTATATTCTAACGTTTGTCAATAAACTAATTTGTTTATATTTTTTTGTTTATTTTGATTTGTTGTTTTTGCTGCTCAATTGGTGACCTCCTCTTCAAATAACAACAATAACAAAAAAAAAACTAAAAGAAATCATGTTTTTCGTGTGAAATTTACATTGAATCATCACTTAAATTTACGTTTTCGCGTATTTTTTTCCTCACACGTTGTTTTTTGAGACTACGACAAATGTTTTTGTTTTGATTTTGTTGGTTGATGTGATATAAAATAAAAAAAAAACAATTAAGGAAAAAAAGAACTAATTTGTTATTAGTATTTTAAATTAAGCAATAAACACCCCCCAAGTTTACCCAAAAGTATTTTTTTCATTATAACTAATTTATTTTAATAAAAAACAAACATTTAACAGAAAATAAATCAAAATGACTTTAGATAATTATAATATATTCAGTGATGAATATCTCAATTTACCATTTAATATGCCGCTATCACCATTGCCAAAAGTGGTAAGTTTATAATAAATTTATTGTTTTTTTTTTTTTTTTTTTTGCAAATATTTATGGGCTTTTTAAACAAAATATTTGTTAATATTTTAAAAACAAAAATTTGCTTACATTTTTGCCAAATAAGCAAACATTTTTATAAATATTTTCTTAAAGCAAAATTGTTGTGAAATTAATTTTTTCGAATTTTTTAATAATGAAAATTTTATTCATTGAATGAATTTCCATGAGATATCTATATGTATTTAATGGTCAGTGGCCTTTTGAAATATAACAGAAGATTCTGTGTTGTCGTAAAAAAACATAATTGAGTTTTGAACCGTAGCTCGAATAGGCTGAAAATTTGCGTTCTAGAATACATCGACACATTTTTACAAGCTGCTTAAACATTTTCGAAAATTTTAACTCATGTTCGAAATTATTTTAAATCTTTTAAAATAATCCAGCAAAAATATGGTTATTACTTGTACTTACCGAAAACCGCCTGCTTTATTTAGAAGGAGTTTAGTTATGACTTACAAATAACTATATACGTAAGACTATAGTCTAGTCTATTTTATAGTCTAGTCTATTTTATAGTCTAGTCTATAGTATAGTCTATAGTCTAGTCTATAGTCTAGTCTATTTTATAGTCTAGTCTATAGTATAGTCTATAGTCTAGTCTATAGTCTAGTCTATAGTCTAGTCTATAGTATAGTCTATAGTCCAGTCTACAGTATAGTCTATATAAAGTCTAGTCTATAGACTTGTCTATACTATAGACAATTGTCTTGTCTATATAGACTAGACTATAGACTAAACTATAGACTATACTATAGACTATACTATAGAATAAACTAGACTATACTATAGACTATACTATAGACTATGCTATAGACTATACTATAGACTATACTATAGACTATATTATAGACTAGACTATAGACTAGACTATAGACTAGACTGTAGACTAGACTATAGACTAGACTATAGACTAGACTATAGACTAGACTATAGACTAGACTATAGACTAGACTATAGACTAGACTATAGACTAGACTATAGACTAGACTATAGACTAGACTATAGACTAGACTATAGACTAGACTATAGACTATACTATAGACTAGACTATAGACTAGACTATAGACTAGACTATAGACTAGACTATAGACTAGACTATAGACTAGACTATAGACTAGACTATAGACTAGACTATAGACTAGACTATAGACTAGACTATAGACTAGACTATAGACTAGACTATAGACTAGACTATAGACTAAGACTATAGACTAGACTATAGACTAGACTATAGACTAACTATAGACTAGACTATAGACTAGACTATAGACTAAACTATAGACTAGACTATAGACTAGACTATAGACTAGACTATAGACTAGACTATAGACTAGACTATAGACTAGACTATAGACTAGACTATAGACTAGACTATAGACTAGACTATAGACTAGACTATAGACTAGACTATAGACTAGACTATAGACTAGACTATAGACTAGACTATAGACTAGACTATAGACTAGACTATAGACTAGACTATAGACTAGACTATAGACTAGACTATAGACTAGACTATAGACTAGACTATAGACTAGACTATAGACTAGACTATAGACTAGACTATAGACTAGACTATAGACTAGACTATAGACTAGACTATAGACTAGACTATAGACTAGACTATAGACTAGACTATAGACTAGACTATAGACTAGACTATACACTAGACTATAGACTAGACTATAGACTAGACTATAGACTAGACTATAGACTAGACTATAGACTAGACTATAGACTAGACTATAGACTAGACTATAGACTAGACTATAGACTAGACTATAGGACTAGACTATAGACTAGACTATAGACTAGACTATAGACTAGACTATAGACTAGACTATAGACTAGACTATAGACTAGACTATAGACTAGACTATAGACTAGACTATAGACTAGACTATAGACTAGACTATAGACTAGACTATAGACTAGACTATAGACTAGACTATAGACTAGACTATAGACTAGACTATAGACTAGACTATAGACTAGACTATAGACTAGACTATAGACTAGACTATAGACTAGACTATAGACTAGACTATAGACTAGACTATAGACTAGACTATAGACTAGACTATAGACTAGACTATAGACTAGACTATAGACTAGACTATAGACTAGACTATAGACTAGACTATAGACTAGACTATAGACTAGACTATAGACTAGACTATAGACTAGACTATAGACTAGACTATAGACTAGACTATAGACTAGACTATAGACTAGACTATAGACTAGACTATAGACTAGACTATAGACTAGACTATAGACTAGACTATAGACTAGACTATAGACTAGACTATAGACTAGACTATAGACTAGACTATAGACTAGACTATAGACTAGACTATAGACTAGACTATAGACTAGACTATAGACTAGACTATAGACTATAGACTAGACTATAGACTAGACTATAGACTAGACTATAGACTAGACTATAGACTAGACTATAGACTAGACTATAGACTAGACTATAGACTAGACTATAGACTAGACTATAGACTAGACTATAGACTAGACTATAGACAAGACTATATAGTAGTCTAGTCTACATCTCCAATCTATTTGAATTTTTGAACAAAAAAATTGGCAACACTGGATTACATATTTGAAGAAACAAGCCGGGATAAGCCTTATGTAAACAAACAGGAGAGATACTGTGATACAGTAGTGATGCCATAACTTTTCAAATATTTTTATAAAAAATTATATAAATTTTATTATTTTAAATAAAACTGAAACACAAACGTACTATAATTCCCAATATGAATTAATCTATTAAAGAATAATTAAGAAAAAATACATTATTTTTAATTAACCCAAATATATTGGTTCCTACTCTCTTACAACATTTATACATATATACATATGTATAACAAATTTCTGATACATATAAATTTATGCATAATTGAACATTTATTTATAACTCAAACTTTAAATTTCTTAAGGCTTTTTATTAAATAGTAAAAACGTTATAAAAAAAAGGCCTTTTAAATAAGAAAAACCCACACGAAAACTCTTAACTTAAATTATTTTACAAGTAAAAAATCAAAATCAAAACCTACACTACTGCTGCACACACTTTAAAATACATAATCACAAGATACCACGGATCGACCCGAACAAATAACCGGCTATAAGAAAATAGGGTATAAATTTTATACAACAAAAAAAGCGCTAATAACAAAACAAGTACTTAAAAAAATAAGTTGGTGTTTTTTTTTTTTTTGCTTTGTATTTCTTTTTGCAAAAAGTACTCTTTTACCATATAGGGTTAAGATAAGAAGAAAAAAGTATTTATTGAGGTTTTTTGAATATAATAAAAGAAAGTTGTTTTGACGAATTTAAAGTGGGTGTTTTTTTATTATTATATATGTATATATATTTTTTTTAAATTATTGTGCTGGTTTTAAAATTATTTTAACAAAAATATAGGCGTCCAAAAAATGAGGTCATGTAAAGTACTCAAATTTGTTTAAAAAGTAGTACATAGTATTGTTTTAGTATATTAAAAGAAATCATTTTGAAAAAATACACCCTTTGTTTGAAATTTGAGCTTTAAATAAGTTTGTAGATCGTATGTGTTTGTTAAGCTTTTCTAATGATTTTTTAATTCCTGTTAAATATTTCTTTTCATATCAGCTAGTGTGCAATAAAGAATTTTACTTTTAACGATTTCCTCAAGTCAAAACCTGCCAATTAGGGGAAGTATGCTAAAAGGTATTATACAAATTATGTTGATTAAAGTAAATTGCTTGTACTTACAAATATCTAGTAACAACAAGCTTTTATATTTTGAAAAAATTAAAATTTTCAAAAATTTTTTAACATTCTCATAATGTAGAGATGTATGTAAACCCTCTCCTAGTTAGACTTTGACGAGTCCTATTACACTTTGTATTACATTTAATATTTTATAGATAGATAGATAGATAGATAGATAGATAGATAGATAGATAGATAGATAGATAGATAGATAGATAGATAGATAGATAGATAGATAATAGATAGATAGATAGATAGATAGATAGATAGATAGATAGGATATAATATAGGATAGATAGATAGATAGATCGCTCGCTTCGCTCTCTCGCTCGCTCGCTCGCTCGCTTCGCTCGCTCGCTCGCTCGCTCGCTCGCTCGCGCGCTCGCTTCGCTCGCTCGCTCGCCATCGCTCGCTCCCTTCGCTCGCCTCGCTTCGCTCGCTCGCTCGCTGCGCTCCTCGCTCGCTCGCGTCGCTGCTCGCTCGCTTCGCTCGCTCGCTCGATCGCTCGCTCGCTCGCTCGCTCGCTCGCTCGCTCGCTCGCTCACTCGCTCGATCGCTCGCTCGCTCGCTAGCTCGCTCGCTCGCTCGCTCGCTCGCTCGCTCCTCGCTCGCTCGCTCGCTCGCTCGCTCGCTCGCTCGCTCGCTCGCTCGCTCGCTCGCTCGCTCGCTATCGCTCGCTCGCTCCTCGCTCCCTCGCTCGCTCGCTCGCTCGCTCGCTCGCTCGCTCGCTCGCTCGCTCGCTCGCTCGCTCGCTCGCTCGCTCGCTCGCTCGCTCGCTCGCTCGCTCGCTCGCTCGCGCTCGCTGCTCGCTCGCTCGCTGAGATAGATAGATAGAATAGATAGATAGATAGACAGATATTTACAGACTTAATGAACTATATGTAGGGATGTAGGGTATACACCCTTAACATTATATGTAATATCTTATTGCAAAAACAACAAAAATATGTGAATTATAAATATTTGGCTTTTGGCTTAAAATCCCCTTAAAAACAAAAAATACTATATCAAATGTCTAAACTGACATAAGGGGTTAAATTATATTTTTTTATAAAATGTTTTTTAATGCATATTTTATTTCTGTTAACCACTTATTTAAAAAAAAAAACAAACGAACACATGAACTTTAAAGTCATCAATCCTTAAAATAAAGTCACGAAAGTGGCACGTGTACATAAATATATTTACATACATACATACGAATACATACATTTGTATGTGCATTTGAACTCATATCATTTACAAAATTTTTTTAAAAAATTTTTTATCCGAATGCTCACACTTTTTGAAGAAATTTTATTCTTGTTTTATTTTTTGACTGTTGGTTGGGCGTTAAGTTATTTGTTGGTTTAAAAAAAAATCTAAAGAAATAATCACCCATAAAAAAGTACCATTTACAAAAAGAACATATAACATATGATAATATGTAGTTTTTTTTTTTTTTGCGATAAAATTATTTTGTTTTAAATATAAAAAGGGGAATTTTTTTAGGTTCTTAATTCTATACTTATACATACATATACCCTTTGTTTAAGATAATGTGTAAGTATATTTAAATCCATATACACGCTGGTACGAATTTTATTATAAACTCCATCATAATTTGTTTAATGCTTTTGAAATTTCTTTATAAATTAGGAGCTAAAAAGTCGAGTTTTCATCCATCACTTGTTTAATGTTAAAAGAAATTGTTGTTACATATTTATAGTTTAGAAATAGAACATAAATCTACACTATTTTTAAGTGGTTTTTAAAAAAAATAAGTGGAGTTGTTATCTATTTGTAAAGGCACTTCTTCAGTGACTCCAATTAGCCTTTAAAATGTTTAATTTTATAGTTCAATATGTAACCTCACATTCTATACTCCTTTTTAAAATAAAAATGTAATTAAAGAAAATAACTTTTAAATAAGTTCAAGTATTAAAATTAAAACATTCGAATCTTTAAAATTACGAAAAACATTTTTCGAATCAGTTTCAACAAATATCAACCCTTCTGTCCTGATCAAATCCATCTATCAAATAATAACCTGATGAAAATAATTGAAACCCTTTTATCCTTATAACCCTCTAAAGAAAGTCAGCCATTGTCCGTAACGTTTTTTTAACAAAAATTCTTTTGTTTTTTTTTATCTGAATTTTTTTATGCAAATATAATTAAGAAAATTATTTACAAACGAAAACAATATATAATTATTTTAAAAACTATATATTTTGTATAAGACATAAATAGTATATTTCTACATTTAAGGACAAAAACGTAATAGAGAAAAACAAAATAATAAAACTAAAGAAAAACAACAAAATTTTATCGGTTTTCTAGAAATTTCACGTCATAGATAAGAATTGGCCAAACAAACAAAATTTGTATAATAGACGAAATATATACATACATACATACGTACATTTGTCTATGATAAAATTTCCTACAAAGTACCCCATAGTCATACAAAGCTATACGTATTGTTTTGTGTAGTTTGTATTTAGCACATTTGAAATAAAATATTTTGCTAATTTTGTTCCACAACAATAGTTACTAAATGAATTGTGAATATAAAGTTATTAATATAATTGAATAAAACTTTATAAGTTTTATTAAAAAGTAGCTAAACCCGGTCCGTGTTGCCGGTCCGTAGAGTTGGCTTATAATTTTCTCCATGTATTTCCAAATCAAATATTTAAAAGTTTTAGCAGTTTAAGTGTACTAAACAGAAATTAAAACTCCGACGCCATCTATCGGACATACTTTACAGAACATTCTGACAATCCCTGAACATACATAGTTAGATAGATAGATAGATATAGATAGATATAGATAGATAGATAGATAGATAGTCGATGATAGATAGATAGATAGATAGATAGATAGATCGCTAGCTCTCTCGCTAGCTCGATCGCTCGCTCGCTCGCTCCGATCGCTCGCTCGCTCGCTCGCTGCTCTCTCGCTCGCTCGCTCTCTCGCTCGCTCGCTCGCTCTCGCTCGCTCGCTCGCTCGCTCGCTCGCTCGCTCGCTCGCTCGCTCGCTCGCTCGCTCGCTCGCTCGCTCGCTCTCTCGCGCTCTCTCGCTCGCTCGCGCTTCGCTCGCTCGCTCGCTCGCTCTCTCGCTCTCGCTCGCTCGCTCGCTCGCTCGCTCGCTCGCTCGCTCGCTCGCTCGCTCGCTCGCTCGCTCGCTCGCTCGCTCGCTCGCTCCTCGCTCGCTCGCTCGCTCGCTCGCTCGCTCGCTCGCGCTCGCTCGCTCGCTCGCTCGCTCGCTCGCTCGTCGTCGCTCGCTCGCTCGCTCGCTCGCTCGCTCGCTCTCTCGCTCGCTCGCTCGCTCGCTCGCTCCTCGCTCGCTCGCTCGCTCGCTCGCTCGCTCGCTCGCTCGCTCTCGCTCGCTCGCTGCTCGCTCGCTCGCTGCTCGCTCGCTCGCTCGCTCGCTCGCTCGCTCGCTCGCTCGCTCGCTCGCTCTCTCGCTCGCTCGCTCGCTCGCTAGATCGCTCGCTAGGCAGCTAGATAGGTTTACGATGAAGCCATAAATTTCGACTCGGATCTGCATCTACTACAGATATTATCCATTTCCGAAATTTATATACAAAATTGTTTATTTGACTTTTATTATGGACTTCGTTACGACAAAAAGTCTATTTATAGAGCCCACTTCTAAGGTTGTGTCTATTTTGTCTTTTGGCTAGCGAAAAGAAGGTCAGAACTTACCAAAATGAATAATATGATATAATCTCAAATCAATTTAAATTAATTTCCTGAATATTCCAGAATCATTCAAAATCTAAACTAATATCACATCAATTTCAATTAAATCAACCTTATCTATAAAAAAAATTTGTGATTTGATTTATAACTTCTAAAATAAAATGCAATATAATGCCAATAAATAAGAAAGCCATTATCATTTAAAAAATCTATTTGCAATTTATCTTTTTATATGTTGCTTTAAATATAAAAAGTGAAATTTTTTCTTTAAACTTGCATTTTCATTTTCATGTTTTCCCTTGAAATTTTCATATATTTTTCCTACACATTTCTTTACAAAATAAAATTTGTGCATAAATAAAGAAAAAAACAAAATGAGGGTTGAATATTTAATGTTGCCATATAAAACTAACTGCACTGTTGTGAGTGTAAATTTAAACAACTGTTTCATTTTATTGCAATTTTAACTGTCCCTTTTCACCCAAAATACCAAAAAAATAAAGAGAAGAGAAAAATAAAATAGTTTCTTCATGTCCTTGTTGTTGCGCTGTCAAATGAAGTTTTGTTATTGTTGTTATAGATGGCGTTTGTCGCGCTATTGTTAAACAGTGTCGCGACAAAATGCATTTAAATAAATTAATTTTTATTTCTGTCTGTTTTGGTTTGGTTAAAGGAAACTTTATATAGCGACTTACATACATACATATATTTTATATGTATATGTATAATATTTATATTTTCAATGCGAGTGAAAAGCTGTGATGTTGAAATGCAGTCGCGTCAGTTGTCTCGCAATGAAAAAAAAAAGAAACAACAAAAACAAAGTATTTGTCTTTATTTTGCAATTTGTGGGGGTTTGTTTCTTTTAGAGGGGAACTTTTATTTTTAAATAAAACAAAAGTTTGCGTGTTTTATTTTTTCTTTGTTATTTTTCTTTTTTTTGCAAAAATTTATTGTGGTTTTGTCTACCCCAAGTCAGTCAGCCTGGTTTTGTTATATTTCAAAAAATGGGCGTGTTTTTTCGGTGTAAAAGGAGAGTTTTTAATACTTTTATGTTTTGTTTTTAACACATGCAATATAAATGTGTATTTTTTCAAAGAGATACATACATATTTTCCTTAAAATTATTTTATTATTTTAAGTATTATGGGTATTTTGATAAAACTGTTTTTTCATAAGTTGTCACATTTCAATGTCAATGATTTATATGGAGAATTTAAGGAAAGGAGTGTTGGCTTTTTTTGTCAAGTCAATGTGTTTTTTAGAAAAAGCTTAAGGTTGTATAAACATCACAACTTTAATTTCTATACACTAGGGGAAAGCAAACTATTTCCATGACGAGATCAGTTCTTATTATCTTATAGAGAATATTTGATCACCTTGAATGTAGTCATTCCAGGACCGGTTTCTGATATAAAATAAACAAACTTTATCTACTTTTAGATCTCTGAATACTTATAGATATTAGATTTTTTTAATGTCCACCTGAATGGGTTTTCGAAGTCCCAATTTAAACAGTAAACTATGCTTTCTAATATGATAAAACGGTCTCTGGATTTTATTGAATGTTATTGTTGTTTATACCGAAAATATAATAATGTCCACCTGAATTGGTCCCAATTTAAACTGTAAACTATGCTTTCTAATGCGGTCTTTGGATTTTAGCGAATGTTGTTGTTGTTTTTTCGAAAATATATTCTGTAAAAAAGCTCTTCTCAAAATACATGATTGGAATAAGAAAACTCGTGCTGAAAAACTACATAATGCTAATGTTAATTTTTAACCAGATCCAGCAGACCGAGAAGGGTCCCTTATGAAGATTATGTTCGAAACTTATTACATATGTATGTCTAAAACATGAAAATTAATTCACATCAGGGGAATTTTTTTCACGTCAAAATAGTTAGTTAACGAAAAAAGTGAAAAGGGAACATATTTCACGTGAAATGTTCATTAGCAATAAGGGTGAATGAGTTAAAAAGCTCACTAGCGTTTTAACACGGCGATGACATTAGAAGCAATTACTTACCACGCTCGCTTACTAATAACTACTTATATAAGTACTTACAAATAGGGAGTTTAAAAGATGTGTTGTGTGTCAAATAAAAAAATGTGCAAATAAAGCGCAAAACTCAAAATAAAGTACTTACATATTTGATTATATGTAAGTAATTATTAGAGCACTTATAAGTTATAATATGTAGTAGTCATTGATAAGTAAGTGATTATATAAGTACAAGTGATTAGCGAGTTTTTATTTTTTTAATTTAGAACTTAAAAATTGTTTAATTGATTCCATTTTTCGTATATAAGCTTTTTAAAATATGTATGTTCGAAAATTCGAAATAAATATCGAAATTTTATATTATTAATTTCGATTGACTTTATTTATATGTATTAGTATTTTTCTAACTAATTTTTTCTTTTCTTTTTTAGGTAAGTGTTCAAAATTCTTTCAAATATTCTTCAAATGTAAGTAAAATTAAATAATTTATTTGGAAAGCAAAGGGGGAAAATTAGCGCTTTTAACAATTTTATGCAAGTTGATTAGTTTGTTCGAAAAGGCCAACATAATAAGCTACTTTTAGTTAAGCACAACAATTTTTTTTATTATTTAAACAACTTATCTAACTAATTACAAAACTAAACAAACTTAACAAATTGAAATAATAATTTTTGGCTGACCACATACATGTAATTAAATTACACTTTAGGTCGTTTCTTTTACAGCCACATATACAATTATTTGACAAATTGCTTTGGACTTTATGGCCAAAACACTGCATACTGCATATTTTTTTGGTCAATACCAATAACATTTCTATATAATTTAAGTAAATTGAAAAATTTTGCTCTTACCCTGTCATCATGCAACCTGTAATTTTGCAATTTGTTGAGTATTTCCTTTGAAAAGGACACGACAACAACAGACTAAACCAATAAAAAAACAAAGAATATCCTTAATAAAAAGGATTTTAATTTTAGGTGAAATAAAGCCAATATGGCAAAAGCATGTCGTATTAAATGAACAAAAATGTTGCCAAAATCAAATTAGATTATGGACAAGGAAATACACTACAGATAGATACATTTAGAAAGTAAAATATGTATTTTTTGTATAAAATGTTGTTTCTTCAAATATTGTTTAGTGAGTGAGTGAGTTTTTAAATTGAACAAACAAATAAACAAACAACCAAAATGTATGAGTGGAATTTGTCTGTGTGCCACATGCAGCACAAAGCTATCAACCTCAATTTGTGTTAACTCACATATATATTTAAACGGACTCTATACGCCAGTCAGTCATATTGCAGTCGTCAGTTTCTAGTATGTTTTTTTTATTATTTTTGGCCAAAACTTCTCTCTATAGTAGTACAAGCCACTTTAAAAATAAATTCTCTATTGGTCATGGTCAGCAGTTAGACAAAATGGAAAATTTATATATATTGTATTTTTTTATAAAATAAAACAAAAATTGTACACACAAAACTAATAGAACTGTGAAAAATACTTTAAATAACTTTTTTTTCCAACATTTTGCTTTTGTTTTAGTTTTTTTCTCAATATTTTCCTTTCACTTGGCAAAGCTTAAGCCAAAAGAAAAATAAATAAAATACTTAAAACTAAATAACGAAATAAAACCGTAAAGAATAATAAAAGGTTGCATGTTGGGTATGGAATTGTAAAAAAAAGACAAGAAAAACCAACAAAAATTCCCAAATGAGGTATAACAACAGCAGCTACAACAATAATAAAAAAAAAAAACTCTGAAAACATGAAAAGCTGCTGCATAGCAACAAAATTCTTGATCAAATCACAAGAAAAACTATTGCAAAAATGTAGTTTGTTTCAAAATAACCGGCCCTCCAGGCGTATGAGTATTATTTATTTATTAATTTTCGTTATAAAATTTATTAAAAGAAATTTTCAACTTATTTGTATTTTTGTAATAATAATAAAATGTATGTTTTTCTTTACTGAAACTTTATTTTAAACTCATTATTAATTTTTATAATTAGCTTTTTCATAAGAAAACCGCAATTAATTTATTTTCTAGTTTATATTTATAGCTGTAAAATAGGTAAATCTCAGTTTTCTTGGTAATTATAAACTGTTGCGTTTTACTTTTTTTTTACAAAATAATTATCTTTTTTTAAATAACACAATTTTGTCGAAATTTTTGTTAAATAGAGAATTTTTGAACAATTTTTATATAAAATAATATAATATAAAAATCTTTTTTTAAAGTGGCATAAACTTTATAAAAATGTTCTTTTAAAGTTATTAAAAACAAACTTTTAAAAAACAGAAATTTTCTTAAAGAAAAAATAAAATTTTTCGAAAATTCGAAGTTATATTCAAAACTTTTTGAAATAATATCTCAATCATATCAATATTTTAACAAAATATAATTTTGATTCCTTTTGCTCTCAAATAGAAATTCTTACAATTTTGAAGTTTTTGTAAAATTTTCTAAAATTTTCGAAATTTTTCTTAACAATCTTCCGAAAAATTTCTATAAAAAATAATTTTTGAAAATTTCTATAAAAAGATTTTTTTTCTTAAATCTCTATAAAAAAATATTTTTTCTAATCTATGGGTCGTATTCATAAACATTTATCTATGGTTTATAAATAAAATTTTCATACAAAATTTGTTGTTCTATAAACGTATGTATCTACTCTTAAAAATAGCAGATGGGTGTCTGGTACTTTTTCGAAAGTCGTAGTTTTAAAGGGGAAAAATGTGAAAAAAATTTTAGCACATTAAATCGCGGATAAATTCTATAATATTTGTTTAAAAAAAATATTTGCTATTTCACTGCGGAGGAAAAAGTACCAAAAAGAGGAAAGACGGGAACTTTAATTTTATTCAAACTCATTGAGCCAATTTTTATAAAATTTTAAAAAATAGTTAATTTACTCACACAAAATAGGCTATTGGTATGTTATTTTGGAATTCGGGTACAAAGGCCTATATAGAACCAAATTCGGGTAAATTTTTTGGTACTTTTTGAAAACATAATTTTTTTGGAACAAATGAATGCAGATTTATATCGTTTGAGTTTTATCTGTGATATATTGATTTAAACACGGAATATTTTATAAACTTTATTCTCGACAAAGTCGATTCCTAGACGAAAAGGGGGAAGTTGGTACTTTTTTATTAGTACTTTCTACAAAGGTAGAATTTATTCCACTATTTCATCATTTTGATCGTATTTTATGAATTTTAACAATATTTATGTAGAAACAAACGAACATATTTAATCTTCATGGATCCGATTAAATAATTAAATTTGCCGTACTTTTTGCTCAACAAATAGTACTTTATGTATTTTCTTTAATATTGAACATAGAAATATAAAATTTTACATGACTGAATGAGAATCTATAAGAGGTGACTCTTTAGTACTCTTGCCTTCTTCAAATGGTACTTTTTGTATGTTCTATGATATGAAGCCAAAACACAATATTATTGAACATACACTGAATGAGATTCTTTAATAGTGAACTTTTTGGTACTTTTTCGTCCCTCAAATGTTACTACAATCTTCAACTTAAAAACATTTATTTTAACATGAAGAGAAAGATTCTTTGGTACGTTTTTATTCTGCAAATTATCGAAAAACGTCCTTATTAAATAAAAATTTATAAGAGAGACATTTTTTTATCAAATGGTACTTTTTGAATTTTTTATAATATTGAACATAATAAATATAAAATTTAACATGTAGGTAGGGAGTCCCTACCCTACTAGGGACCTGAGGGAATTAAAATCTACAAGAAGGAACTTTTCCGTTATTGAGTTTTCTGTAATATTGAACATAGAAATATAAATTTTTTTATAGAATTTTTATTTTGAGAATCTAAATTGTATTAAAAAATTATTCATTTTTGAAAATGTTCTTATTAAAAGAGAATTTTTCAAAATTTTTCTAATTTTGTATAATATTTTTTTATATTTATCGAAATTTTCTTTAAAAAAGGAATTGAGAATTTTTTAAAATATCTCTAATTAAATTTTTATTCGAAACCAGAGAGTTTATTGAAATGTGTCTAAAAGTAAAAAAAATTGGCAAAAATTTGTTTATAAAAGTTAAATTAACATTAAAACTCCCAGCAAAAACTTACATTGAAATCAAAGTGTGAGTAAAAAGCTAAAAAAACGCTTTTCAGTACTTATTTACTTACTTAAAAGTAATACACACGGTATGTAGTAGTCATTGAAAAGTAAGTGATTATCTAAGTACAAGTCATTATCGAGTTATTGCTGGGATGTTTGGTGCAATAAACCAGTTTCGCACTTAGTTTATTGACGAACTTTAGCTCTTCTTGAATATCCTTTAAATGTTGAAATTATTGTAAAACAATAAAATTTATAAAATTAGAACACAATACAATAATAGTATTAATTTATTAATTAAGTTTTTTTATACTTTTTTTGTTCGCTTCATTTACAAAATTATTTCAAGACCAAGTAAATTTTTATGTTTTTTTTAAATGCACAATTTAGTCTAGAAAAATAATTCAACTCTACTTATTGCTAAAGTCAACGTCATGGTAGACTTGATTAGCCATATATTTCATTTTATTTATTTAATTAACAAAAAGAAATACATAACTGCATGCAATATTAAATTTATTTGTTAAAAATGTTTTAAACTCATTAAAATCAGAACTACTTACACTTACACACATACGTTTTATCAGCAGACATACAAAAAAAAAAAAAAACAATTCAATTGAAATTAAAGGTCCCTGACATTTTTATGAAATAAATTTATCAAACTTAATTTTATAAAAACCAACAAAAAAATACAATATTTCCTATAAATTTAAACAAAAGATAAATTAAAAAATGTTTTACAACAAAGTTTTAAAACAGTAGAGAAAAGGGTGGGTGGCAGGCTGACTTGAAAGCAAAGATTTTTTTCATTTGTTGTGGAGATTACATTACCATATAAAATTCAATTTAATTTTCCATACAACTTGACCAAAAATGGTTAAAGCGTAAAATATAAAATAAATAATAAAAAAAAAATACTAAACATACACATTTTATATTAAAAACAATTTATTTAATTTTTGTTTAAGATTTATTTTTTACTGTGTATACTTTTGTGGTCGTTAGTGGAGCCATGAATTTTGACAACAAAACAACAAAGATTTTCAATTCAATTTGTTGTTGCCAATATGGCGTTAAATAAAAAATTGAAAAAAAAAAAAACTATATACGACAATAATAAACGGCGGCGTTAATGTATTTATATACTTTTAAGTCCGTCCATCAGTCCATACGCTCATCCGTCTAAACCTTTAACAAACAGAAAAATCGTTGAGTTTTATTTTTTTTTTTGTATTTATTTTTTCACCAGCCATTTATTTGTACTCGTTCGTATTGTGGCGTGCAATTCTCAAAGTCATTGACTTTACTTGGTTGCCTTAATTTTATTTTAACAAAAATGGTTTTTTGTTTTTGCAAAAATTAAGTAAAAATAAAATTCTAAAATCTAGTCACGTTACGACAGTGTAAAAAAAACTCTAATTGAAATTAGCTAAATATTTAATGGGCAAATATACATACATAGAGATAGATAAACTTTTTGCCACTTTTAATTTAATTAAGCTTATCTAGATTTTTAAATAGATTTCTTTTATTAAAAAAGGATTACAATGTTAATAAACTTTAACGAATGTTAATTGAAATAGAAAATGTAGAAACTATTGATAAAGAAATTCAAAATTAACACACATAAAATTTTCTTTAAAAAGACAATTGTTCCAAAATTTTCTACTAATAAAACCTTTATCAAAAATTTGCCATAAATTTAAAGTTTGAGAAAAATTTTTATAAATAAAAAAATTATTTAAAATTTTATTAAAAAATAATTTTTTTCTACAAAAAAAAAATTATAAATTTTCAAACATTTTCTAGAAAAATTTCTATAAGAAGTGAATACTTTCCTATTGAATTTTTTTTATAGAAAATTTTTCAGATATTTTGTTTTATAGAGAGTTTTCGATAAATATTCTTTTTATAGAAAATTTTCGATAAATCTTCTTTTTATAGAAAATGTTCGATAAATCTTCTTTTTATAGAAAGTTTTCGATAAATCTTCTTTTTATAGATCATTTTCGATAAATCTGCTTTTTATAGATCATTTTCGATAAATCTGCTTTTTATAGAACATTTTCGATAAATCTGCTTTTTATAGATCATTTTCGATAAATCTGCTTTTTATAGATCATTGTCGATAAATCTGCTTTTTATAGAACATTTTCTATAAATCTTCTTTTTATAGATCGTTTTCGATAAATCTTCTTTTTATAGATAATTTTCGATAAATCTTCTTTTTATAGAAAATTTTCAATAAATGTTATTTTTTTAGAAAATTTTCGATAAATCTTCTTTTTATGGAAAATTTTCGATAAATCTTCTTTTCATAGAAAATTTTCAATAAATCTTCTTTTTATAGATCATTTTCGATAAATCTTTTTATAAAATATTTTCGATAAATCTTTTTTTTATAGAAAATTTTCGATAAATGTTATTTGTTTAGAAAATTTTCGATAAATCTTATTTTTATAGAAAATTTTCGATAAATATTCTTTATATTGAAAATGTTCGATAAATCTTCTTTTTATAGAACATTATCGATAAATATTCTTTTAATATAACATTTTCGATAAATCTTCTTTTTATAGAACATTTTCGATAAATCTTTTTTTTTAAGGAATATTTTCGATAAATCTTCTTTCTATAGAAAATTTTCGATAAATCTTATTTCATAGAACATTTTCGATAAATCTTTTTATAGAAAATTTTCAATAAATCTTCTTTTTATAGAACATTTTTGATAAATCTTCTTTTTATATATCATTTTCGATAAATCTTCTTTTTATAGAAAATTTTCGATAAATCTTCTTTTTATCGAAAATTTTCGATAAATCTGCTTTTTATAGAACATTTTCGATAAATCTTCTTTTTATAGAACATTTTCGATAAATCTTCTTTTTATAGAACATTTTCGATAAATCTTCTTTTTATAGAACATTTAGAATCATCTTTTTTATAGAACAATTTCGATAAACCTCTTTATAGAAAACGTTATTTTGCTACATATTTAAAATTTTTTAAAAAATTTGCTATAATTTTCTCAAAATTTATGGTCGAAATCTAAAATTAAAAGAAAATAAATAAACACAAAACCAAATGACTTTGTTAAAAACAAAAATATGTATATTAATGCCAATAAAACAGTAATATGCCTTGACTGACAAACTTGGCCATAAATTTAAAAGCAATAATACATTAAACCGATTAATAAAGGAAAGAAACATAAAAACGTTTTTTTACGTCAAAGAAAATACTTCAAAACGCAGTAATGCATATTCACAAACAAACGCGCATATATGTATGTATGTAAGTATGTAGTATACATTAAAGAAATAACTTTTCAAAGCATTTTGTTTTTTTGCTGGCATTATTTGACAACGGTCATAAATTATATTTGATTCAAAGGATAGTATGAACATAAAAAAAGAATGAATCTCTTGATTTAAGACAAAACAAAAAGCTTGTTTTACCACCTTATTAATCAAATTAAGGCAGCTTGGATTTGAGGGAGTGTTTCCATTAAATATATGAATATTGTTGGCATGATTGTGTTTGAAAATTAAATTAAGTTTGCAACATTTATTTGTTTTGTATATAACTTAAAGTTAAACTTATGTAAAACTTAAAAAAGAAGATTAAAATGCAACGAATTTTTACATTCCAGAGTTGTTTATCGTTACATATGAAAACTTTATATAATTAAACTTCTTCAATGAAAATATTAACCACTTTTATTGACTAATTAATTCGCGCAAAGTTGCCATCTAAACAACATTTGACCACACTTTTATAAAGCAGAGATACTAGAGATGCCTAATAATTGCCAAATAAAACAAATTTAATTAAAAATTAATGAATTACTAATCGATTTAATTATCAATTTCTTATAAATCTGTTATATAAAAAAAAACATTTCACTTTAGTAAATTTTAATGTTACTAAATCATACATCTGCATATTATTCTCAACTTGGCATCCCTAGCATATACATATTTGTATTTATTATCATTTTTATTTAAAGTTTAACCCATAAGGTCAATTAAAACTAAATGCCGTAAAAGAAATTTTTCCAAAAGCAACAAGTGTCTAATGACTTTAGTACTGACGTATTGAACAATATGGGTCTGTTGTTTTTTAATAAAAAAAAAATGATAACAAAGACAATATTACTAAAAATAGCTGGAAAAGAACTATAGAGTAAACAATAGATTAGTTTTCTAATGATTAAACTAAACAACAAATTAACACAAAATGCTCTAAATAGAGTCCCCTAACGATTATTAAGTAACTTCCGATATAATGGGAATTTTAACAATTTTATATCTGAAAATATTTAAGTAGGTACAAAGATCTCTTTGTTAAAAGCAAACTTTAGATTTTATACACACAGGGTTGGGCGTAGAGAATTATTATAGAAAACTTTCAATAATTTTCTATAAAAATATTGTTTTTAAAGAAATTTTTTGAGAAATTATCTTTTTAT
The DNA here is from genome assembly GCF_015586225.1 of Lucilia sericata. Taxonomy (NCBI): domain Eukaryota; kingdom Metazoa; phylum Arthropoda; class Insecta; order Diptera; family Calliphoridae; genus Lucilia; species Lucilia sericata. The sequence goes on from NW_023994814.1 coordinate 142,467, forward strand.
AGAAAATTTGCTCGAAATTTTATTTTTAAAGAAAATTTGCCCGAAATTTTATTTTTATAGAAAATTTGCCCGAAATTTTATTTTTATAGAAAATTTGGCAGAATCTATAAATCTTTATTTTGTAGAAAATTTTCGATAAATCTTCTTTTTATAGAAATTTTCGATAAATCTTCTTTTTATGGGAAATTTTCGATAAATCTTCTTTTTATGGAAATTTTCGATTAATCTTCTTTTTATAGAAAATTTTCGATAAATCTTCTTTTTATAGAAAATTTTCGATAAATCTTCTTTTTATAGAAAATTTTCGATAAATCTTCTTTTTATAGAAAATTTTCGATAAATCTTCTTTTTATAGAAAATTTTCGATAAATCTTCTTTTAATAGAAAATTTTCAATAAATCCACTTTTCATAGAAAATATTCGATAAATCTTCTTTTTATAGAAAATTTTCGATAAATCTTCTTTTTATAGGAAATTTTCGATAAATCTTCTTTTTATAGGAAATTTTCGATAAATCTTCTTTTTATAAAAAATTTTCAATAAATCTTTTTTTTATAGAAAATTTTCGATAAATCTTCTTTTTATAGAACATTTTCGATAAATCTTCTTTTTATAGAACATTTTCGATAAATCTTCTTTTTATAGAACATTTTCGATAAGTCTTCTTTTTATAGAACATTTTCGATAAATCTTCTTTTTATAGAAAATTTTCGATAAATCTTCTTTTTATAGAAAATTTTCGATAAATCTTCTTTTTATAGAAAATTTTCGATAAATCTTCTTTTTATAGAAAATTTTCGATAAATCTTTTTTTTATAGAAAATTTTCGATAAATCTTCTTTTTATAGAACATTTTCGATAAATCTTCTTTTTATAGAACATTTTCGATAAATCTTCTTTTTATAGAAAATTTTCGATAAATCTTCTTTTTATAGAAAATTTTCGATAAATCTTCTTTTTATAGAAAATTTTCGATAAATCTTCTTTTTATAGAAAATTTTCGATAAATCTTCTTTTTATAGAAAATTTTCGATAAATCTTTTTTTTATAGAAAATTTTCGATAAATCTTCTTTTTATAGAACATTTTCGATAAATTTTCTTTTTATAGAACATTTTCGATAAATCTTCTTTTTATAGAACATTTTCGATAAGTCTTCTTTTTATAGAACATTTTCGATAAGTCTTCTTTTTATAGAACATTTTCGATAAATCTTCTTTTTATAGAACATTTTCGATAAATCTTCTTTTTATAGAACATTTTCGATAAATCTTCTTTTTATAGAACATTTTCGATAAATCTTCTTTTTATAGAACATTTTCGATAAATCTTCTTTTTATAGAACATTTTCGATAAATCTTCTTTTATAGAACATTTTCGATAAATCTTCTTTTTAAAAAACATTTTCGATAAATCTTCTTTTTAAAAAACATTTTCGATAAATCTTCTTTTTATAGAATATTTTCGATAAATCTTCTTTTTATAGAATATTTTCGATAAATCTTCTTTTTATAGAAAATATTTTTTTATAGAAAATTTTCGATAAATAATTTATCGACTAACCCACAATCCCCAGACTGACAGGCTAGCACACTACCAACTAGCCTATCGGGGCACCACCCTCAATAAATCTTCTTTTTATAGAAAATTTTCGATAACTCTTTTTTTTCTATAGAAAATTTTCGATAAATCTTCTTTTTATAGAAAATATTTTTTTATAGAAAATTTTCGATAAATAATTTATCGACTAACCCACAATCCCCAGACTGACAGGCTAGCACACTACCAACTAGCCTATCGGGGCACCACCCTCGATAAATCTTCTTTTTATAGAAAATTTTCGATAACTCTTTTTTTTTCTATAGAAAATTTTCGATAAATCTTCTTTTCATAAAAAATTTTCGATAAATCTGTTTTTATAGAAAATTTTCAAATATTTGTTTGGTGTTGTGAACGTACCTTAAGATTTTTCTTTGTTAAACATTTGCGAAAAAATCTGCACAAATGTACATAAGTACTGAAACTCCCATCTCTGCATCACGCACACAATTAAATCTACTTAAAAATGTCTTTTATGCAGTCTTCTGTACTCGCACGTACACTCACAGAAATTCAACAACTGACGTGTTGTGCTATTTTTAAAAACTTGAGTATTTTTTTCAATTCAATTTCGCTTGAATATTGTGTCGTTTTTATAGTACATGCTGCTGCTGTACTTGTTTTTGTTATAATTTCAAAAATTGTTGCTGTTTAATTTTTTTTTTTTAGTTTGTCACATTAACAGCAATAACAACCACGACGTTTGATGACGTAATAAATTTATTTTGCTTGTTAATAGCAACTACAACAATTTGTGATAGCACGAATTTCAAAATTTAAATGAAATAGAAATAAATGTGCAAATTTTACTTTGTTTCTTAAGGGGACTTTGTTTTTTTTTTTTTTTTTTTGATAAATAGAATGTAATTAATTATAAACTATTTAAAGAAATTTGAAATAGCAGAAACAATAGTAATAGGACTATTCAGTAAAGATTATAGAGTATAAAATATTAACAATTAAATTTTCTAAATACTATAGAGAGAAGGGGGAACTATTACAAACTTCGGCTGGTCCTCAGTTTAGCTTACATTCATCATTATTAAATAATTACTTTTCATTTAAAAGATATACAATTTTATAAATTATGTACTTAATAAAAAATGTAAATAAATTTATTTGTTCATTAAACTAACTACATGTCAGTCATACTTGTAAAAAAAAAAACCTTCAAGTTCATTATATGACTGCCTCCCTGCATATTTCTATAATGCGAACGCTTTAAATGTTCAGTGTCAATTTAAAATTCTAAATTTATTTTCTGTTTAATAAATAACATACAATCAAATTGTCTTTATTTTTTCGCAAAAAAACCGGCCAATTTACAAAAATTAAATCTGTAATTGTTTCTAAAAAAATAGTAAACTTAAATTAAAACAATTCAAATTTGACAAGTTCAAGTTTGAATTAAACAAAAAATACATATTTAATTTAATGTTTTCACTTTATTTTTAATATAATTGTTGTTTTTGCTGTTGCAATTTAACAACATCTGTTGGAAATTCTTTTGCATTAACATTTTTACAGGTTTTTACTGTAGTTGTAAATTAACAATTGTTGTAAGTTGCTTTTAATGCGCAACAAAGTTGTTTTTGGTTTATTTTTTTTTTGCAATTTTCAATTTCAACATTATTTTTTATTTTACCTCAGCAATTTCAAAATAATACTGAATTTTTCCTTGAATAACAATATAATAAAAACACATTTAAAATTAACAACAATTGCAATAATTAAGTGTTAATTTGTTATTGAAATCGAACAAAGAACATCATTGTTTATAAAAAGGCTTAATTTTTATTTTAAATTGTTTTTGTGTCAAATTCAGACATTTAATTATATTATTTACTCAAAATTTAAGAACTTTTCCTTAGTGTTCTAGAGTGTTCAAATTGTTAACTTTTAATTATAAAATTAAAAATTTAATTTATAAATTAAAAAGATAATTTATTACCAAACATTGTCGACTTATTTTACTTTAATTTAAAGCACTCTCCATCTGCCTATTATTGATTAAAATCAGAATTCGGCAACAGATTTTACTTGTTTTTAGGCACGTGTGAGCAGAAATGGAAAATTGACATTTTAAAATAACCTTGTAACAAAAAGAAATTTTTTTAGGTTTTAAAGCATTAACTAATTTTCCGCTAGACTTTAGACTAAACTATAGGCTAGACTATATACTAGACTGTAGCATAGACTATAGACTAAAATATAGACTCGACTTTAGATTAGACTGTAAACTAGACTATATATAGACTACATTATATACTTGACAAACTAGAATATAGATTAGACTATACACTAGACTATAGACTATACTATAGACTATATTATAGACTAGACTATAGAATAGACTATAGGATAGACCATAGACAAGACTATATAGTCTAGTCTATACTACTATAGACTAGACTATAGACTAAACTAAATTATAGAATAGACTATAGACAAGACTATATACTAGACTAAACTATAGACTAGACTAAACTGTAGACTAGACTATAGACTAGACTATAGACTAGACTATAGACTAGACTATAGACTAGACTATAGACTAGACTATAGACTAGACTATAGACTAGACTATAGACTAGACTATAGACTAGACTATAGACTAGACTATAGACTAGACTATAGACTAGACTATAGACTAGACTATAGACTAGACTATAGACTAGACTATAGACTAGACTATAGACTAGACTATAGACTAGACTATAGACTAGACTATAGACTAGACTATAGACTAGACTATAGACTAGACTATAGACTAGACTATAGACTAGACTATAGACTAGACTATAGATTAGACTATAGACTAGACTATAGACTAGACTATAGACTAGACTATAGACTAGACTATAGAATAGACTATAGTCTAGACTATAGGCTAGACTATCGACTAGACTATAGACTAGACTATCTAGACTATAGACTAGACTAGACTATCGACTAGACTATAGACTAGACTATCTAGACTATAGACTAGACTAGACTATAGACTAGACTATAGACTAGACTATAGACTAGACTATAGACTAGACTATAGACTAGACTATAGACTAGACTATAGACTAGACTATAGACTAGACTATAGACTAGACTATAGACTAGACTATAGACTAGACTATAGACTAGACTATAGACTAGACTATAGACTATAGACTAGACTATAGACTAGACTATAGACTAGACTATAGACTAGACTATAGACTAGACTATAGACTAGACTATAGACTAGACTATAGACTAGACTATAGACTAGACTATAGACTAGACTATAGACTAGACTATAGACTAGACTATAGACTAGACTATAGACTAGACTATAGACTAGACTATAGACTAGACTATAGACTAGACTATAGACTAGACTATAGACTAGACTATAGACTAGACTATAGACTAGACTATAGACTAGACTATAGACTAGACTAGACTATAGACTAGACTATAGACTAGACTATAGACTAGACTAGACTATAGACTAGACTATAGACTAGACTATAGACTAGACTATAGACTAGACTATAGACTAGACTATAGACTAGACTATAGACTAGACTATAGACTAGACTATAGACTAGACTATAGACTAGACTATAGACTAGACTATAGACTAGACTATAGACTAGACTATAGACTAGACTATAGACTAGACTATAGACTAGACTATAGACTAGACTATAGACTAGACTATAGACTAGAATATAGACTAGAATATAGACTAGAATATAGACTAGACTATAGACTAGACTATAGACTATAGACTGACTAGACTAGACTATATACTAGACTATAGACTAGACTATAGACTAGACTATAGACTAGACTATAGACTAGACTATAGACTAGAATATAGACTAGAATATAGACTAGAATATAGACTAGACTATAGACTAGACTATAAACTAGACTATAAACTAGACTATAGACTAGACTATACTAGACTATAGACTGACTATAGACTAGACTATAGACTAGACTATAGACTAGACTATAGACTAGACTATAGACTAGACTATAGACTAACTATAGACTAGACTATAGACTAGACTATAGACTAGACTATAGACTGAGACTATAGACTAGACTATAGACTAGACTATAGACTAGACTATAGACTAGACTATAGACTAGACTATAGACTAGACTATAGACTAGACATAGCTACTATAGACTAGACTATAGACTAGACTATAGACTAGACTATAGACTAGACTATAGACTAGACTATAGACTAGACTATAGACTAGACTATAGACTAGACTATGACTAGACTATAGACTAGAATATAGACTAGACTATAGACTAGACTATAGACTAGAATATAGACTAGACTATAGACTAGACTATAGACTAGACTATAGACTAGACTATAGACTAGACTATAGACTAGACTATAGACTAGACTATAGACTAGACTATAGACTAGACTATAGACTAGACTATAGACTAGACTATAGACTAGACTATAGACGAGACTATAGACGAGACTATAGACGAGACCATAGACAAGACTATAGACGAGACTATAGACGAGACCATAGACGAGACCATAGACGAGACTATAGACTAGACTATAGACTAGACTATAGGCTAGACTATAGACTAGACTATAGGCTAGACTATAGATTAGACTATAGACTAGACTATAGATTAGACTTATATGCATTGACTGTATGCTATGGACTAGTCTATACACTATAATATATAGACTAGATAAAGTACCGAAATTGTCTTGGTGGTGCCTTAAGGTATATCTCCCTGTTTTACTAATCTCCGAACTAGTTACTTTAAATCAATAAACAAAAAATTTAAAAATTTCACTATAGATACTTAATAACCATTTAAATTGCGTCCACACATTTAAATGTGTTGTTCTAATGAATTTGACTTAATTAATTAAAGAAATTTCTTCATCATGATTAATGCAAACTATTTTTTATTTTAATTTATAAATGTATAATTTTTTATTTCTATTTTCAAATTTGTGTATGATATTTAAAAGAAAAAAAATCAACTTTTGAACAGATGTTTAATATTTTTTCACACAAAAAAAAAACTTGCATAAATGCCAAAAACTAAAAACCAAACATATTTCAAATGTTTAAAATATTTATAACAATAATTATAGTGTTTTTATTCTAGTGGTGAAGAGCGTAAACGCTATAAAATGACATAATTATTTCGTATTAGAAATCCCCAGATAGTTTCATATATTTGCTTACACTTTACGAAACACTTTGAATTTTTGAATATTCAAAAATTTATTGAAAATAACTTAATAATAAAGCCTTTCTCAGCAAAAACTTACTCGGCGATGACATCGGAAGCAAGTATTTACCACTCTCGCTTACAAGTAGGGAGTTAGGTAAGTACTTATAACGATCGCCTGCAAATAAAGAGTTAATTAAGAAGTTTTGGTTTTGAAAAAAATCGCGTATGAGGATACGTTAGTTATTAGTTAGTCTTAGCTTAAATAACGGTTATGAAACTTACTCTAGTTTTAGTTGCAAAATGTGTTATATATATTTTTTATAGTTTTTTAGTAGTGTTTTAAAATTAAAGTCAAATATGGAACAAAAATTGTACTTTTACATTTCTCAATAGTTTTTATTAACGGCCCGCAATGGTTTAATATTTTATTATGGTTGCAGCAATTAAATTTTTGTTTTAATGTATTTAACATACAAATATTAATTACAAACAAAAAATTCACAGCGAAGACTTTAAAAAAAATATGTGATAAAATTGCGTTTCTTAAAAAGACAATAAAAAAATACTACAGAACAAAAGTACAGTTGAGAAAACAAATTTTATTTTACAACAAATATAAACAACAACAATCTTTTTTAAAAATTGCCGCCTTTTATTGAAAGCTTAAATGTTTGCAAAAAAGAGAAGAAAAAAATATTCTATATATTTAACGACCCACTTAATTTTGTGGTAATTTTTTTTGTTGAACAATATAATTAGCAAAGAACGCTAACAAAAGTAAAGGAAAAATATCTTAAAAATATATATTTTATAAACATTTTTCAAAACGTATACAAACTTGTCATGTTTAGCGTTTATCAAAGGTTTTCATTTGTTTATTTTTTTTTTAATTTCATACTGTATTTTAAACACCTGTTATTTTTTATTATGAATTATTTTCATTATGGCAGATTTCTTGAAAATCTTAAAAATTTCTTTTAATTCGTTAGAACCAAATAAAATAAAAAACAATATGTATGATACGTTCGTTCGCTGTTCATGTTAAAAAGATTAAGGAAATTTTAATGATAAACCATCAACATTTAAAATAAATTTGAGAAAAATCACACACACAAAGAGAAAAATTTAAAACAATACAATTTATAAATACGTTAAACACGAGAATAAAATTGGCAAAAATTTGAAAACGGAAAATACTATAATAAAAGATAAAAAAATCATCAACAAGAAGAAAAAACTGTTTATCTAAAAATATACATAAAAATAGCGAAAAAAACGAAGAATCGAAAAACTATTTTAAATGAAATTGTTGGAGCTTAGACGAATTCATAGGTATCCTACAAGGTGAACAAAAAAATTCTTATAGTCTAGTCTATAGTCTAGTCTATAGTCTAGTCTATAGTCTAGTCTAGTCTAGTCTATAGTCTAGTCTATAGTCTAGTCTATAGTCTAATCTATAGTCTAATCTATAGTCTAGTCTATAGTCTAGTCTATAGTCTAGTCTATAGTCTAGTCTATAGTCTAGTCTATAGTATAGTCTAGTCTATAGTCTAGTCTATAGTCTAGTCTATAGTCTAGTCTATAGTCTATAGTCTAGTCTATAGTCTAGTCTATAGTCTAGTCTATAGTCTAGTCTATAGTCTAGTCTATAGTCTAGTCTATAGTCTAGTCTATAGTCTAGTCTATAGTCTTATCTATCCTCTAGTCCTTACTCTAGTCTATAGCCTAGTTTATAGTCTAGTCTATTCTCTAGTCTATATTCAAGTCTATCCTCTTGTCTATATTCTAGTCTATACTCTACTCATGCTACAGTCTATAGTTTAGTCTATAGTCTAGTCTAGTCTATAGTCTGGTCACGTCTGTAGTCTAATCTATTCTCTACCCCAGTCTACACTCTAGTCTATACTCTAGTCTGTAGGTTGTAATACAATGAAAAAACTTAATTATTTAAACAATATAATGTAGGGCTCTTTATAAAAAATACACAAATTTCGCACAGGGACTGAAAAAGAGTCAGTGGAATAGAGAGTAAAAGTATTTTTTTTTTTAAGCACAAGTGCACAAATGAGAACATATCGTGAGAACTAGAAATAAAAGAGTAGCGAGAACAAAATGTCACATTTTCCGTCCATATTAATCAAAATAGTAAATTTATAATGTATTCAACAGAATTATAATTTTATTAATTAAAATTTTACATAAATGTATGTTTATTTTGTTCTTAAAATGTGTAGGCAGAAAATTGTATATTTTTTTCTATTTCAAAAAAATTTATTTTGAAAAAAAAAAAAAAAAATAATGTTCTCTTGAGTTTAGAAAAAAAAAACGGTTTTTGTTTTAATTATAACAAAAAAAAAAAAAAAACAAGCAACCAAATACAGAATCTTGTGTGTGGACGACAACAACGACTACTATGGATATGATAAATAAATAGATGCTGCTGGCTGATGTATCTGCTACGACTACTAGTCAATGATCATGTAGATATTTTAAATTTTCAATTTTGCACAGAATTTATAGAAAAATACAAAAAAATAAAAAGAACGAAACAAAATCTCAAACTAAAAGAAAATTTTTTCTTGTGAGTGTAATTTAGTCACAAACGAGTAACGAGCCACTGCGGTAATATTTAACGGGTGTTGGAAAAAATTAAAATTTTTTTAAACGAAATATAAAAAATAACGAAAACGAAAAAATATTTTTTATAGAAAAAAAAAATTTTGAAAATTACCCGTCTTAAAAAAAGGAAACCGAAAGAAATTACAGGCGGTGGATCTGTTTTAAAAGCCTTAAAAAGAAAAAAATTTCAAACAAAAAATATAACAAAATTTTAACGAATATAATAACGATTTACAATAATAAAATAATATATAAATGAAATTGAATTTAAATATCATCATAACCTCATAACCACGACATTACGAAATTCACCAGAAAGAAAGGAAAATATCAGCAAGAGATTGACAAAAAGAGAGCGAGAGAGCTAATTAGAGATTTAAAGCTTTTTCAACAAATTGTGGTGGTTCAGCGTGGGATTTTTTTTTTTTTTTTTGAAAATTTGTTAATAGATTTTAATTTACTATTACAAATAAAATATAATTAATTAAAAATTTATCATATTATATAACAAGTTCAATTGTTTTACAATTTAATCAAAATACAAAAAAAAACGAATAAAACGACACCTTGATTGAAAAGCTCTCATAACTGAGTTTTTTCCAAACAAACAACGACACTTTTAAAAAAACAGAGAGAGAAAAAAGAGTAGACTCAATAAATATAAAAATCGTTTTGAAAAAAAAAATACAAAATAATAACGACAAAAACACGTGAAACAATTATAAATATTTAAAAAAGAATATACAAATATTAATAATTTTAATATAAACAATTTAAATTTCAAAAAAATTTAAACAATATTTATACAATTTTTAAACTATTGTAAAACTTATAGAAAAATAACAATTAATTAAAATTGATTATTGATTGGTCCTTAAAATAAAACAAAGTTTTTAAAAAAGTTTAGAATTATAATTTTGATTTAGTAAATTCTCAAATTTTGAAATTTGTAGATTAAAAATTTAATTTAAATTTAGAATTGATTAATATAAAATATTAAATCAATGAAAAAATAATAAAAACAATTAATTTATCTTTTTATCGATTATTTTCGTTTTATTGCTGTTAATTTCGTAATAAAATTACGAAATTTCAATTAATTTAAACTTTTTATCAGTAAAATTCTGATTCATATCAAGCAATTGTTGTCTTTTATAAATTAAATTTTATGTTTCTCTTTTTTAAAAGTCATAAAATTGATAAATTGTTTCTAAATAATATTGTTTAAAAATAGTTAAAGCAATTTTAAAATTTAAGTGTAAATAAACATTTATTTGGTTTTATTTTAAAAGTAACTGTAAATTTCATATTTCTTTAATTTATCTATAGTTTAAAAACCGCTATAAACTTTTAAATTTAAATAAATATTAAATATAAGTTATTTCTTGTTGTGTTTTCTTAAATGTTTAATATTTTTAATTATTTGTTAAACTTGTTGAATAAATTTTATATAAAAATTTAGAAAAAAAGATAACATATCAAAAAAAAACATTTAATTGTTTTTATTTTTAAAATAAAATTATTAATAACAATAAGCTTTAAATAATAATAATATATTATGATCACGTGGGTTTTGAAAACTTTAGACTTGGTCGAAGGCGACCAAATTTTGAAGAGTTTCAAAACTAAACCACAATTAACAAAAGTGTTCACAAATCACAACAAACTGCTTATATTGAAACCACCTGAAAAAGACTGTCAAAATATTTGATAAATGAAATTTCAATAACGATTTATGCAAAAAACGACGACATTTTTCTACAAAACGATTTAAACGAACACTCTTAATAACGAACATTTTTTTTAATAAAAAAAAACTTAAACCAAATAAAAAACGAAAAAGTGCCATAGTATAATTAAACAATAATAATTAAATTATTAAACGAATTTTAAAAAAAGATTGTATATAAATATAATTTATTATAATTGAAATTTTTAAAAAGTTTTGTTTAAAGTTTGTTTAAAACAAAAGATTTATTAAGTTATTTTATAAAAAATTCAAAGATTTTCAAATCTTTACAAATAAAATTTTGTCTGACTGTTTTTGTAATTTCTTAAGTTATTAGTTTTAAAACAAAAAATTGTTATTAAAAAAAGTACAGCTTAAGCTAAAAATCTTTTCCAAGAAAAGTTTATAGTTATTTCTTTTTCTTTTTTTTTAATTATTTATTAAATAGTTATTAATTTTATACAAAACTTAAGACATACAAGTTAAATAACAAATTAACTAAAAGACGCTAAATATTTTATAAAAAAATTTAAATAATTAGTTAAAAATATTGTTCATTAAACTAGTCATTTATTTATATATTTAAAAAAAAAACACACACACACTATTATCCGCCCTTTATTTTTTAATAAACAAAAAACATAAGCTTTACAATTAGTTAAAAATTGTTATCATAGTTTTTTAAGTATTTTGTTTTAATCGAAATTAAGCTATATGAAAAATTTAAATATAAAACAATACCACCAAGCGTATCATCCCTATGAAATACCAGCAAACAACACACAGCATCATCATCAACAACAGCAAACACAATTACAAAATCCTACAACTTGTTTAAATCCCTATAATACTGCAGTAGCAACAACACCCACTAATCAAAGATTTAATAATTCGTATAATTTACCAACAACAGCCAGCAATATAAATTTAGTTGGTTGTAAAACTTTACCAAACTCTATTAACAATCGTATCAATAATCAACAACAAACTCTAGCAACAACAACACCTCCACCACCTACGCTTGGCGGTTATTTGGCAAATCAACAACAGCTACGTTTGCAACAACAACAGCAGCAATTGCAACAAAATTTTAATCAACATTTACCAACAACACAACAACAAATCAATATGTTAAGTTTAAATCAAACAAATACTTTTAATTATAATTTTCATTTCAATGCCAACAACAACCACAACAATACCAGCCACAATCTTAATATAAATAATAACAACAACAATACCAAATATAACAACCACAATAATAGTGCTCTCTCTCGTCCACAAAGACCAAACTCTCTAAATATCTCAGCAATGGCTTCATTAGCTACACCTTCTTCTTCTTCTTCTGCTCCTTACTCTTTCTCTTCTACGGCTCCGATGAGTAATAACCATCATCATCATCATTTGCCTTCCACTTGTCATTCGGCACCAACAACAGGTGTCTATAATTTTTCAACTCCAAATAATTTTTATAACAATCAACGTGAAAATTTATTTAATTTTCATCAACAACAACACCAACAGCAGCAGCAGCATCATCAACAACAACAGCAGCAACATTTACTGCATCATAATAATAACAATAATTATAATAATACAATACAACAACATCAACAAAATTATAATAATTATCAAACTAATCAACAGCAGCAACAACAATTGCAACAATTTCAATTATTACAACAACAATTAAAACAGCAACAACAAATACATATGAATAATAACAATAATAATAATAATAGTAGTAGTAGTAATAGTAATAGCAACAATAGTAATTTAACCACGCCTGCTGTTTCATCAACTGCCGCTTCACAGTGCAGTAGTAGTGCTACTATATCTAACTCTACTCCCAGCACTAGTAGTTCAAATAATGCTGTAGCTATTACTACTAGTGCTACAGCTGCTGCTGCAGTCAATTCAAATAGCGATCAAACGAATAATAATAATAATAATTGCGATAAACTTACTATGGATGCCTGTGAAATTGCCAATTTCCTTGCCAATGAGCTATTTATGCAACAGGTATACAATTTTAGTTTAATTTCGATTTTTAACAAATAATTGATGATTTGAGGAAATGAAAAATGTTTTGTTTTCTGATATATAAAGATAAGATTACAATCAAAAATATTTTTTTATGTTGCAACCAAATCAAACTTATTTGACTAATCCCAAACAATACGAAAATGTTTTTATCAGCCAGTTTTTGGATGTTTGTTAAATGTCTTATAAAGAAGAAACAAAGCTAGTCAGTCCTTTGTATAGGAAACGTTTCTATTTTTAACACTTTATATGCGAAGAATCTTCCATGAGAATGTTATAGTTCAGAATTCTATTACATATTCAATATTGGTATTCTATCATAATCTTGTGTTATGGTATTGGTATAATCTTATTTTTTCTTCAAAATTATGTAGTTTTCCTTAGAACCGCCAGTTAGTAGTTATTGTTTGACTCTGAAATTATTTAAAGAAACAAACTATGAAATTTCGATTATAAATCTGTTTGGATTATAAATCTGTAATCCCATTTGTAACACCTTGAAATATTGGTCGTTAGTCCATACAAATATATTCATATTCTAAGTTCTTATTCTAAAACGATCTAGATAACATACATACATACATACATACATACATACATACATACATACATACATACATACATACATACATACATACATACATACATACATACATACATACATACATACATACATACATACATACATACATACATACATACATACATACATACATACATACATACATACATACATACATACATACATACATACATACATACATACATACATACATACATACATACATACATACATACATACATACATACATACATACATACATACATACATACATACATACATACATACATACATACATACATACATACATACATACATACATACATACATACATACATACATACATACATACATACATACATACATACATACATACATACATACATACATACATACATACATACATACATACATACATACATACATACATACATACATACATACATACATACATACATACATACATACATACATACATACATACATACATACATACATACATACATACATACATAGTAAGACCATCTTCCTATTTCTTGAAAGCACTATAGGACTTAAACCAACTTATTCCAACACATTCTATATGGGCATTTCCACCAATTAAAGCAACCATATTTTGATGGTGAATAGGTTTTGCATGGTATAAATTTGTTTATAGTTAGTTAGTTAGTTAGTTAGTTAGCTAGCTAGCTAGCTAGTTAGTTAGTTAGTTAGTTAGTTAGTTAGTTAGTTAGTTAGTTAGTTAGTTAGTTAGTTAGCTAGTTAGTTAGTTAGTTAGTTAGTTAGTTAGTTAGTTAGCTAGCTAGTTAGTTAGTTAGTTAGTTAGTTAGTTAGTTAGTTAGCTAGCTAGCTAGCTAGCTAGCTAGTTAGTTAGTTAGTTAGTTAGTTAGTTAGTTAGCTAGTTAGTTAGTTAGTTAGTTAGTTAGTTAGTTAGTTAGTTAGTTAGCTAGTTAGTTAGTTAGTTAGTTAGTTAGCTAGCTAGTTAGTAGTTAGTTAGTAGTTAGTTAGTTAGTTAGTTAGTTAGTTAGTTAGTTAGTTAGTTAGGTTAGTTAGTTAGTTAGTTAGCTAGTTTTTAGTTAGTTAGTTAGTTAAGCTAGATAGTTTAGTTAGTTAGTTAGTTAGTTAGTTAGTTAGTTAGTTAGTTAGTTAGTGAGTTTACGTTAGTTAGTTAGTTAGTTAGTTAGTTAGTTAGTAGTTTTAGTAGTAGTTAGTTAGTTAGTTAGTTAGTTAGTTAGTTAGTAGTTAGTTAGTTAGCTTAGTTAGTAGTTAGTTAGTTAGGTAGTTAGTTAGTTAGTAGTTAGTTAGTTAGTTAGTTAGTTAGTTGTTAGTTAGTTAGTTAGTGTTAGTTAGTTAGTTACTAGTTAGTTCGTTAGTTATTAGTTAGTTAGTTAGTTAGTTAGTTAGTTAGTTAGTTTAGTTAGTTAGTTAGTTAGTTAGTTAGTTAGTTAGTTAGTTAGTTAGTTAGTTAGTTAGTTAGTTAGTAGTTAGTTAGTTAGTTAGTTAGTAGTTTCGTTCGTTAGTTCGTTAGTTTAGTTAGTTAGTTCTTCGTTCGTTGTAGTTCGTTGTTCGTTAGTTTGTTAGTTAGTTAGTTAGTTAGTTAGTTGTTCTTTGTTTCTTTAGTTCGTTCGTTCGTTCGTTGTTCGTTAGTTAGTTTATAGTTATTTTTGTTAGTTTTTATTTTAGTTGTTAGTATTCTTTCGTTCTTTGTTCGTTCGTTCGGTCTTCGTTAGTTCGTTGTTTGTTAGTTCGTTGTTCGTTCGTTCGTTTAGTTATGTTAGTTAGTTTGTTGTTGTTTTAGTTAGTTAGTTCGTTCGTTAGTTGTTAGTTAGTTAGTTAGTTAGTTAGTTGAAAGAGGATAGAACCACGACCTCCGGTCTACCATACTAGAAACTAACCTATCGGAGGCCAACATTTTAATTATAAAAAAAAAGTTCGGGTTCGATCGAACTTTAAAATTGACCGTTGTTCTTGTTCTGTGTTCTGCAACGAACGGAAGTTTAATTCGGTTGGACTCTATTCTTAATCTAAGTCTTACTGTCTGTTTCACAATATCGAAACATTTTCTTTCTTATAAATATATTGAAAACAAAAACAAATTTTTAAATTTATTTGTTGTTTTCGATACATTTGTAAGAATGAAAATGTTCTTTGGCATTTAGAGAAACCGGCAGTTAATCTCGAGAATAGGAAAAATACAGATTGCTGCCTTTGCTTCTATAACTTTTAGGTATAAACATGAATTTACACAAATTTGCCTTGATTTTTACGAGCAAGATTTCGATTTTTTTCCTTCTAGATAACTTCTCCATTAAATACTTAAAGTATTATAATATTTTCTTTTTCAATATCTGCAAACTTTTTTCCTAAAAAAAACTTATTACGTTTTATTTAAACTAATTCAATTTCTATTTCTAATTTTCTATATATTTTCTAAACATAATTTTAAAATTTATGTGCAATTTAAATCAAAAGCTATACATACACCTGACTATATATGATTTTTTTTTTATTTTTCCACATTTAAAATAAAACAACAAATTTCAAACACACAATTTTCTTAGCAGACCTTATGGCTCTTCTCGTCGCAATTAATATTTCTTGTTTGATTTTTTTAAATTTATTTTTTCAAATATTAACTTATGTACATACATACGTACATATATACATGCATATGTATGTATTTATGTATATTTGTTGCAATTTATTATAGAAGACTTGTCACATTCAAATCTTTAATAGGTCACACCTACATGTGAGATAAATATTATTTTGTTACGTATAAAGCAATGAAATCATTAGATTAAATGATTTGTAGAAAATATAAAAAGGGGGATAGATATATTTAAATGAAAGTGAGTGCTAATGAGGCTAATATATTTAAAAAAAACAGAACTGCTTCAAAATTCCTTGCTAAAGATATCTTTCAAAATTAAATAGCATGTTCAGAAATTCGGTAATTACTGTTTTGTTTTCCTTTCAATATTCCTTTTTGCCGCCTTTTTTTTACTCCTTAATTAAATATACAAATTATTTATAATTAAAAGAATTTAATAAGTACATAGGAATACGAGTACTTATGTACTTTATAGTTTATTTACATTTAAATTGTTTATAATATTTTCTATTATTTGTGCCAGTCTTGTTGGGGGCATAGAACCCAGCAAACATATTTAAAGGAAACTTTTCAATTTTCATTAAATTCATTTAAAAAAGTAAAATTTGACATTAAATAGCATAAGATTTAGTTGCAAATTGTTTTCTATATTTATAATTAAACTATTTTGTTTGTTGGGTTATTTTGTTTTTTTGCCATTTAACTAATTTGTTTAAATTTATTTATTTTCATTGTTATTTTTTCTTAAGAAAAATAAAAAAAATTTTAGCGAAAAAATACAATGAAAAATACAAAACAAAAAGAAAAAAAATTCGCGCACACGTTGTAGATGTGTTTTATTTTTAAAGATGAACTCGTTCAACAACAAATACATTCAGTTTTTATTTTGTTGTTATTTTTTTTTTTTTTTTTGCAAATTATACAAAACAACGATTTTAATTAATACTAATTAAACGCACTTGTTTGTGTGTGTGTTTTTTTCATTCTTATTTTCAATTAAATAAACAAAATTAGAAAAATAGTTTTGTCACTAATAGTTTGAAAAAAACTGGTTCTTGGGGAACGATGCATTTGTCCCAATTCAAGTCAATTCGAATTCCGAATTTTGAAACTATTAAAAACAATTTTGTTTCAACAACTAAATGACAAAACTATATTCCAACTTTAACTAACTAGTTCATTAATTCATTAAATATAATGACGAGATCGAAATTATTTATGAAAATTCCAGAAATTGCTGAAAATCAATTAATCGGGTATTTATTAACATCCAGAATTTATTTTATTTAAATTTAATTTATTTAATCAAATCTATAATCAAGTATTTGTCTTCTTTAAACATGAAAATAAATCATATTAAAAAAACTCAAATAAATCATAAAAACTCTAACGAAATGTATTCCAATTAATTATACATTTATTAAACAATGAAAAAAAATAAATCAAAATTTTTTTAGATAATTTAAAAAAAAAAAAAACGTTTTCAAAATGATTCAAACGTGAGAAAATATTGCCTTTTTAAATTTAAGCAATTATTTTTAATTTATATAATTATTAGAAAGGTGTGGTGTCATTTTTAATACAATATTATTTCATTTTTCATGTTGATTTTGAAATGCGGAATAATTTCAAACAAATTTAACTAATAACAAGCATATTAAATTTAAACATAGAGTATATAATTAGAAGGTTAATGCATTCTTACCTTAAAACAAAAAGTAAAAATAAAACTTTACTAATGTTCTAACTTCAATTCTATGTACCGTAATTCTAATATATTTATTCAAATTAATCAGAATTTTAAAAATCGCTCCCAAATTTTAGCTAAATTTACAAAAGAAATAAGAAGAACAGAACACTTTCCAAATAAATTTTGAAATATTTTACTTACATTTACACTTTTCTGTAGTAAAAAAAAAGATCTACAAAAATAATAATAAAATCAACAAATTAAATTAATTTTAAATTTAACTTTTCGTTACAGCTCGTTTCAATGGAATGCATGCAAACAGGTGTACCGACTTTGACCACACCCACCCTAACACCTACAACGCTCAAGAGTATAGAAGAATCGTTTATACAGTTAACTAGCGAGCCAGTGAATGCACCATATCAGGCAGGATTTATACCACCACCATTGGGTTCTTATAATGCTACAACAACGAATAGCAATAGCAATAACAACAATAACAGTACATTAACAACAGCCGCAGCAACAACAACATCTGTTGCTGGTATATCACCAAATGCGGCATTGAATAATGTCTATTTGGGTGATATTAGTGCTGGGGCCAGTTTGCCTGACTATGGAAATATGACAGAATCGGAAAATTCTCAGGGATCATGGACGGGTAATAATTTGAATGAAGAGAATTCTATGGCCACAACAGATACTTGTAAGCATTTACATATATAATTTTTAAAATTTCATGTTCAAAATACTAATTATGTTCATTTTCTGTTTTACAGCAAGTGCCGCCACAGATACAATTTCATTTCAAAATGGTCTTAATGGTTTGGGTGTTAATACCCTCAATAATTCCAATTCTTCGACAACAAATGATTTTACCACTGTCAATTTGGCTGCCTTAGCTGTAGCGACAGCAGCTGCCAAAATATCGAATTCTGGTAATAACAACAATAATACCTCATCAAGTGCCACTACAACATCAGCTACCCCTACTCGACGTGGTGGTGGACGTCGTCCAGCCACCAATAGCAATATGTCACCCGAAGAAGAGGAGAAGAGACGTATACGACGAGAGCGTAATAAATTGGCGGCCGCCAGATGTCGCAAGCGTAGAGTGGACCAAACTAATGAACTGACCGAAGAGGTCCAAATGTTGGAAAAGAAGCGTGAAGAGTTGCAAAAACAAATCGAGTCATTGAATGGTACCAAACAAGATTTAGAATTTCTTTTAGAAGCACACCGTCCTACCTGTCAAAGAGTTGGGCCAACTGATATTTTATCCGTCAATACATTCGAAGGGCTGATGCCTTCAGCCACATCAACGGCCAATGATAATATTACTGGCGTCGACACCAGTTTGGCTACAACTGCTAGAAGTATTTCTCCTTTGGACTTGAAACCAGTATTGAATGATCAACTATTAGCTCAAATTAAGGCTGAACCATTGGACTCAGCGCTAGATTCAAATTCATCCCTTGATCAAGATGGTCCGTCTTCGCCAAAAAGATTTATTCTAACCAACAATAACCCCATGATACCACCGCCTTTACCAAATGTTGCCACACTGTCACCTTCTTTGGCGGCCGCCTCGGCTTCACTAAACACTCCCATTGTAACAGCGGCTCCCGTTAGCTTTGGTTCCATGTACTCCAACAATCCATCACTTAGTGCTCCATTAACAAAACCAAATTCGAAACAACGTCCCAATTCATTGCCAACAGTACCACGAAATTTGGCTCAAACTATAGGCCTAAATGTCAATGACAACAAGCCGCCCACAGACATCAATGGTGTAGCCATACAGACGCCATCGACGGGTATGTTCAACTTTGATTCTCTCATGGATGGTGGTACTGGCTTAACACCGGTTTCCGGCCCTCTAGTACCCACTTGTTCATCACAGAACAAGCATCCCTTGGAACTAGTGACACCCACAAGCGAACCCTCTAAGTTGGTAAGTTTATAACAATAAATGCATGAAGCGCGTCATCAACAGAGAATAAGAGCATAAAAACCTGAGAGATGAGGAGAGAGTGCAAACGAAGCTGGTCTTAAACA
Organism: Lucilia sericata; assembly: GCF_015586225.1. Classification (NCBI taxonomy): domain Eukaryota; kingdom Metazoa; phylum Arthropoda; class Insecta; order Diptera; family Calliphoridae; genus Lucilia; species Lucilia sericata. Next base: position 162,600 of record NW_023994814.1, read on the forward strand.
ATTAATTAAACTTTAAACTATTAAGAGATAAATCAATGATGAATGAGTGAATAATTGAATTATTAAAAGAAAGAAAACTATGTACTTTTTAAAAGTATGTGTATTTTTTAACTATGAGTTTTAAAATTAAAGAAAATAAAGAAATGTTTTTTTATTTAAAATTTTATGTATGTACTATTATTAAGCAAATTTCCTAGATACTTTTAATTCAAATTTTATAAAAATTTTCTTAAATTTGTAATAATATAGTGAACACGAAATGGACACAAATCCAAGAAATCTTTAAAAGTTTAAAAAACGTTTATTTAGTATTTAATTTTTTAACCTCTGACGAAAACAACAACAAAACAGAAAAAACAAAAAGCATTATCTAACAAGAACAATTTCATTTTTTATCACATACAAATATTTTTTACGCTGTATTATTATTTTTAATTATTTCGTAAAACATAAACATTTTTCTTAATTAACATATTTATCTATTTTTTTTTTTTTTTGCTTTTATATAAAACACCAAAATCAAATTTGTTTCACAAAGAAAATTATAATTGACTTAAGTTTTAAATTTTGTTTGCTGTTATTATTGTTTCAATTTTCGTTTTTATTATATTTTCGTATTTTCTTATTATTTTTTCTATGTGCAATTATTAAAAATTATTTATTTAATAAAAAAAAAACTAAATTAAACTATAAAAAACATCCAATACAAAACATGGTTTTAATTAATTAATAAATTTAAGAAAAGAATAATAATTAAAAAAGCCAGGCGTTGTGATATTTATAAATAACATGTAAAAACTTTATCAAATAATTTTTAAATCCACAATAATTTTGCTTTTTATAAATAGTTTTTCTTTAAAAAAATGGCCTTTTAAAATCTAAAATGAAGAAACAAATAAATTACTTTAATAAAAATCGTAAAAATCATTGATAATGACAGCCTTATATAATTTTTAATTATTCATATTAACAAGATTTGTAAATATATTTTTTGCTTACATCTAAAGACAAATAAATATATTCATATATTGAAATTTGTAATGCTTAATAAAAAAAAAAAGAAAAATTAAAAAATATAAAAAAAGCAAAAGCATGTAAAAACAAATCAAGAAAGCAATTCTAACTCTGAAAACAAGTGGTAAAAATTTTAGCTTTACTCAACTATACTAACATGATAAAAAATATTATAAATTGAAATGAATAGAATCATATTTTTTAAATGAAATTATATTTATAAAAAAAAAATAATATAATAAACAAGTTGAAAGAAGAAAGTCCAAAATAACACAAGAAATTTAAACAAATTTTTAAAGTGAAAAATGTTTAATTAAAAATGATAAATAGCAATAATAACAGTTTTAAAACAAACACCAAATGATTTCAAAATGAAAAAACGATTTGAAAATAAAACACTAAAAAACTACATAAAAACACTTGTAAACATTTTTATTTGCATTCGATTTTAAAGTAAGTATAGAAAATTGTGTTATTTTATCATAAAAACAGGATTTTTTAGTTAAATTAAAATTTTATTTGCTTTGTTGCGTTTAAATTTAACGTAATTTCATCATTCAACCTGGCAATGCTGTGTAATGTTTTGGTAGTTTTGTCGCTGCTGGCAATGCCATTTTTCAGGCAAAATTTAGCGCCATCTATTGAGCGACCTGTTTTCACTTTGTCAGGCAAAAATCATGCCGCTCAATAGATGGCGCTATTACTATGCCGAAACAGGGTTTCCCATTTTGAAAAATTGTTAAAAATGCGGGATTATTGAAAACAGCTATAACTTGAAAACTATCCAAGCAAATGAAATGAAATAAGTTGCAAATTGTAGAGAAAGATTTAAGCTATAAACTGAGTTACATTTTATTACTTCAAATGTTTTCTTTATATTAGTAATATCATTTTTTGTTTTTGTTACGAAAACTCTAGAGTCTCTGAAATGTTTATATGATAGAATAGAATAATTCGTTGATTTTGTAATATATGGAATAAATTAAATACATTTCAAACTAATAATACAAACCAGATCTCTTAAATTAAACAAATTTGATGTTCAGATTTTTGTTTTCTTTATATTGTATATTTGTAACTATAAGTTCCTATGTTAGGAATTCTAATAAATAATATAAATACATTTTATTAAATCCATACTTAGACAACAATTAGTAGGACTAACTAAAAACGTGTTTCCTGTAAAATTTATCATTTTATTTGGTGTGCTAAAAAGATCTATAAAAAATTCCAACATTTTGTTATTTAAGCCCCCGTGACCGTATTCAATATTCAATTCTCTAATTTTACAGAACATAAGAATATTCACCTTCTCTGCCTCTAAACTTAAACTATCGGACCATAGGACTACGATAATTCGTAGCGCCACGAGTTATCGTTCCATTAAGATGTAAACACAATAATCGTTCAAACATTGTAAAAGTTATTACATATTCCTCAGGTCATTTAGTGTCATAAAACTCTTAAAGAGATATATTAAAAAAAATTAAGACATTTTGGGAAATATAATAAATTATATTACATTAACTTAAATACCCTTCAGACGGCAGTTTCAAAACTCCAGTTTCAAACTTTTAACAATTTTGTTAAGCAAATTATAAAATTTTTAGAAAATTTTCATGTGACTTATGGACAATAAAGAAGGGAATAAAATAGATATCTCCCATAGATTAGCGGTAAAATTTCATATAATAGGAAACATACATACATACATGCACATCTTAATTTTAAGTAAAATCGAATAATGTTGACCCATAAACTCTGGCTTCAAACTCAATCTATGCAATAATGGAAAATTTTCTTGAAACCTTAACCGATTGTAATGAAACTTAGAATAAATATATAATGAAGACCCGTTTTTATGATGACATCGAAAAAATCGAATTTTCATATAATTTCAAAATTTTTTTCTCCAAAAGAACAAAAACATTAAGAATCGTTAAAAACTAATAAATCTTTTTTAACAAAAAGATGATTTCTTATTAAAATATTTTCTTTTTTATTTACAAAAAAAGTTGCACTTTCATATTAAGCCCAAATTTTAATAAAAAAGAACGCATTTAAAAGAAAATGCGAAACATATTTAATAAAATCTATTTAAATTATTTGTTCTTTTATTATCAACAAGTATAAAACACTCCACTACATATCATAAAACAATTTTTAAAATAATAAATAAACTGCACTTTCTTTCATACTTGTATGAATGAATATCTCTCTCAAATTCATGGGTCAAATACATAATTCAACAAATGCACTTAGATGCAGGCATACAAAGTAATTTACTTACATATATTCTGATACAGTATACACACTTGATAACTAATAAATAAATATAATTGTATTTTTGTAGAATTTTACGAATATTATTTTGCAAAAGACGAAATTGTAATTTGAGTGTTATTCATATTTCGGTTCCTCCCATCTACCTTAAATACCTACCATATGTATGTAAAGGTGTAAGTATATACATACATATGTATGTACAAAAAACCGGTAATTTTTTTCCAAAAAACATCCTCATGAATTAAAAAAAACAAATAATGAAATTGTAACGACTTTTACAACACTCTACTAATGGTTAACATATATTTATCCAATATTTTGTAAAACAAAACTATAAAATCTAACTTCGAAACGGTATTTTATGAATGAATCATTAACAAAACAAAAACCAAATTTAATTTCATTATAGCTCACTATTTTTTATTCTTTAAATATGTACCAATTTTTAAAATTCAGTCATCGTTTATAAATTGTAATGTTTTTTTTAAGAATAATATTAATAACAAAAACAACAACAAACAAAATAAATTCCATATTGTGCAACTTTAAACTCGTGTATTTCTTTTTTTACATTTCAGTCTGAAAGTTAAACGGACAACGATAACACACACGAAAAAATACACCAAACATCTTAACAATAAGCAAGAAAAATCCAAAAAATAAAAATACGTTTTTTGAATACATAACAAAAGAAATAAATTCGATATATTCAAGTTCAAGGGGCTGCGGAAATTATTAAGAAAACATTAAACAAAATGTTTCGTCGTATTGTAACAAGAACTTTGGGATTAGGTGGTAGACAATTGAAAGTCTCACCCAACAATGTGGTTCTAATTACAGGCTGTGATTCCGGATTAGGGTATGTATGGAAAAAGGTATAAGAAATTTTTTAAAAATTTAATTGGAGAGAGTCTTTTTCAAAGTGAAAACCAAAAATTTATATACATATAATAGTTCCAATTGCACTTCAAACATTTCACTACCAGGAACTCTATGAATCGTTAGTTTCTCAAAATCAGCGAAAAATTTTACTTCAAAAAAAATTTATTTTTTAATGAAAAAATATAACAATTTTAGTGAAAAAAAGATTTTTAGTGGAAAATAAGATTTTTAATGAAAAATACGATTTCTAGTGAAAATAAACAAAAACGGCATAATTTCGATATTTATTTCATCAAAGTTTAGTAAAATATGTACATTTTAGTGAAAAATTAAAGTTTTATAAAAAATCTGATTAAAAAAATACATTTTTAGTTAAAAATTTAATTTTTAGTAAGCAATCAAATTTTACACGATTAATTTATAGTAAAAATAACATGTTTAAGGTGTTTTTTTGAGAAAAATTTTGATAAAAAATTTTTAAATTTCACTCTTTTTAAAAACTGATTTTGTTGTATGTTTAACTTAAAAAAATTTTTGACAAGCACATTCAGCAACAAGTAAAAGTTCAAATTTATCTACACAAATAAAAAATTTAAACCCATTTCTCATTATACTTGATAGCTTCTCGCTCGCCCTATACTGTCATGCCCTCAATATGACTGTAATTTCGGCGTGTCACAATGTTAACTCAGATGGAGCGAAAATGTTACAGCATCTTAATGATCCAAAACGTATGATTACAATCGAATTGGATTTACTTAAACCGGAAACTATAGCAAATACACAACAATGTCTTAGGGATGTTCTGGCGAATCACCATGATTATCAATTTACGGCTTTGGTTAACAATGCCGGTGTTATGTGTTTTGGAGAATTTGAATGGCAAACATGGTCGCAGATTGAAATGCAAATAAATGTTAATTTATTGGGCACCATGAGATTAACAAGAGAATTAATGCCATTGTTAAGGCAACATCAGGCACGTATTATAAATGTAACAAGTCATTGTGGTCTACAGGTGAGAATTCTATGAATAAAACATTATATTTTCTGTTAAAAAATCTTAAACTTTTATAGGCCCTGCCATCTACCTCACCTTATGCTGCTTCGAAAGCAGGTTTAAGATTTTGGACCGATTCATTGCGCATTGAAATGCAATCATATGGTGTAGAGGTGGTAAACTTTATACCTGGTTCATTTGTGATGTCCAGTAATATATGCGCCAGACAACAAGATCATGCGAAGTTAATGTACAATAATTTCTCGTCAGAACAACGTGAATTTTATGGTGCCTACTTTAAACGTTTCAATGATTATTTGAATATAATTTCCGGTTTTAAACCGGCTAATAGTATGCATGATAAGGAGTTACTGGACAAATTTAAAGATGCTTTAACCAATACCCAGCCAAAGGCTATGTATATTCACGAACCCTGGCGGTAAATTTTGAAATGACAGTATATTCTATTAAATTCAATTAATAATTTTTTGCTTTTAGCTACAAAATCTATCGTTTTTTATTCGCGATTTGTCCTACGCCTGTAGTCGACTGGTTATGTATTAAATTTTGTGCAATGCCCACTTATCAGCAAGTTGAACGGGAGATAAAACATCATAGAAATAATAACATCAGAAATGATTAAATAAAAAGTGTCGTCAAATATTTTTATATGATATATTTGCAATTTATAGAAATATTTATTAGTTTAGTTGTAAAATTAAATTAGTTTAATAAAATAAAAAATAAAATAAGCAATCATTATAGGGGAAGAAAAAGAAAAAATTATCTAAAATGTACAAAAAACCTTTAATTGAGTCTACACCTAATTTAATGTTTAAACGAATAGATTTTAGTAAATTAATAATATGATCTAAAGCAAGATGACAGACAAATTAGCACTTTCTTTAGCAAATTTTTTCAAATTATTCATCAATTAACTATTCTGTGATTTTGTAAAATAATAAAAATCTCAGTCTTCTATAAAATTAAGACAGAGCATTTTGTTTTTGAACATTGAAAAAGCAATAAAAACCAATTTTAATACATATCATAATTTTTGTAATGTTAAAAGTTAAATAAAATACAAATCGTGGATTTGGAAATTTTATAGGAAAGACGTTATATTAAATACAACGCTTAAGGTTTATACTATTAAAAATGCTTTTTTTACTTCAAAAAAAACGTTGGATTTTAAGCGAAAGAAGAACGATCAAAACGACATAAATTGTTATTAAATTTTAACTTATTTAATATATGTATTCTTTTTCTCATCAGAAACATGCAATTTATTATTCAAAATGTCTAGGCTTAGGATTGGGATTATTCCATGCATCTTCTAAGGAATCCTGAGAACCGCCACGACCAAAAGCAGCCATCAAATAAATGAGTACAACAAATGCCAAAATACCGCTGAGAACCAAAAACCAAGTACGTCTCCAAGGTGGCCTAGAGGAGGGCGCATAGAAACGTCTAGACCAGCGTGAAAATATTTCTGCTGGTGTACGTCTAGCATATTTATTTTCATCGCGATCTGCACCACCAATGGGCGATTGGCGGGGTAACAAGGGTCGACGACTGCTAGCTATTCGTTTTGAATATGTTTTGCTTTAACATAATTCTTATAAGTAAATTATATAAAATTGTCAAACTTACCATGAATATCAGCATTTGAGGGTGGATTAAATGCGTCCATAAGTAAAACGGAATGTGGACTATCTTGCTTCATGGTGGTGTTGGCAAAAGCACCATTCGCCTTAGAACGTTCCAAAGCATTATTTTGGTTAGAATTGTTGCTATTGTTATGATGTATCTTGGTCATACTACTCGTAGCTGCAGTGGCAGGTGTGGATGTGTTTGTTGTTGTTTTTGAAGAAACATTTTTTGGATTCTGTACCGATTCTTCATTCAACTTAACAAAATTTTTTTTTAAATTAATTATAACAATAAATAAATTTTTAGTTTTAAATTACCAATGCTAAACCCAATCCATTGCGCCCCCAATTAGCTTGTACTAATTGTTGTTTTAAAGCATCTCCCACCGGAGAGACCAAATTGGATGTGGGAAATATTTCATTTTTACATGTAGGGCACTGATGGCCACTAGGTGCAGTGTTTGTTGGTAAAGCCGATTGTCTAGCATTCAAACAGTCCCAATGAAAGACATCTGTTTAAAAATTAGAAAATTTTTAATAAAGTATGTATGTATCATCTCATCGCATTTTTAGAGTACTTACGATAACACACCAAACGCACACATTCTCCTTCTTCCAAGCCCGTTGAGCACAATGTACAATTTGATACGTAATCACTATCTCTAAGCCATTGCAAATATGATTGTACAATGCACTATTAAAAAAAGTTATTTGTAATTTTTTATATATTTTTTTGTAATTTGGAATACCTACCTTTGGGTGGCTCTGTACCATACAGTACTCACAAACATTTACGCGATGTTCAAAACAAAATTGATTCGTCACTTGACGTTTGGGACATTTGCACAAACCCATTTTTTAAACACTTTTGCTTTATTTCGATTTAATTTCAAGTATTTGAATTAAACTTTCTTCTCTAAATACTGCAATTTAATTAATTTAATTTTTCAAAAATTAATAATTATATTTTTTGCATTTTCTCTTTGTCGTCGTAAAGGAATTTCGTTTGTCAATTTATGTTTTTGACAGGCCACGTCAAGATGATTTAGTTAGGTCGTTTTTACACTACAAAAAATAAAGTTTATGAAACCGTTAAGTTGCAGTTGAAGTTCGTGGTTTGAATTTATCAGTAAAATATTTTCTAAGTATATTTATTAACGAGCCATATTATTATTAATAAAATCCTTAATTTTTTGTTTATTTATGTGAGTAAAAATTAAAAAGCTGCAAGATTATTGATTCGCTCTTAGTAAAATTAATATACATAATACATATGGTTGCATCATGGTTTTATATATACTTTTTAAAGTTTTTATTAAGACCTCATTTTTTTAAAGACTAGTTTATGATTAGTATTTAATCCAACCATTCTTTCATATATTGACATTTTGTAGGTGTAACATCACCACATTTAGAACAATTCTTAATTACCGGACAAATGCCACATGGCATTTGCACTAGACCCGGAGGAGGTAAGGGTGAATTAATGGCTCTATAAACATACACACTATCTGACATGAGAATACGCTCGGCATTACCATCATATACTACTGTTTTCAATATGGTTTCCAAATCATCTTCATCTAAATTTACCTATAAGACAAAATCAATTTTTAATAAAAAGCATACATTTTCCTGCCTGAAATCTCACCTTACTTATACCCAAATCTGATATAAACTTGTGTACCTCTTTAACTGTGCAACAAGACAATTGTTTAAATGCCAAAGGCCCTTCTCCTTTTTTTAAAGCATTATCACGTTTCATTTGTAGGAAACGCAAACATTGTTGATTTAATACATCAACAAATTCCGCTTCAAAATCTTGATCTTGATACCAAGCACCACCGGTAACTGAACGATCTGGTTCGAGGTTATACAACATGTATACCTTCTTTTTGCTGGCCTAAAAATAAGATTACAAATAAATGCTTTGAAAATAATTTTAAATGAATATTTTTAAAAGAAATCTTACATTCACTGATTTTACAGCTTTAATAAGCTTTTTCGTTTCCAAATTTTTTAATATTTTATTCAATTGCGTCATGTTTAAGTTGGATTGAATGCGAATATCTCGTATCCATATTCCCTTATTGCCGCCCTCTTCGATAATACCATAAACAATTTTCTCTTCATTATCGGCATCTTTAGGCAATACACTCTTTTTTGGGTCTTTTGAGCGATAGAATAATTTATCGCCCTTTTTTAGTATTTCAATTGATCCCTGTTTTAATAGTTTATTGAGTCCTTCCACTCGGACTGCAGGTGGAATATCGGGTAAACCTTTTTCTAAATCATCATTATTTGCTCCAGCTGGAATTCCTTGTATTAAAGCCAATAGCTGATGTGAAATATCATCTGATGACATTGTGTTTTTGTTTAAACTAATCTAGATATTATAAATGCATTAAATAAAGATTTTCATTTCAAATTCGTTTCTCCAATTACCTTCCTTTTACCTTATGTTGTTATTAATTCTGTAAAACCGACCTAAAATAGAACATGTTTTTAACAAAATGTCAAAATGAATAAAGAAAACAAATGACGATAAAGAATAACAAGAACAAGCACATTTCGGCATATTAATAAATAAAACCTTATTTTAGAAACAAATTAAATAAAATTTCTCAAAAATGTTAGCAATGAGTGATGAAGCTGGTTCCACTGATTTTCACGAAGTTAACAAAAATAATTTTGAACAAATAAAAAACAAAGCAACCAAGGTAAATATAAACAAATTCAGCACGTACTCTGCAAAACACGGTCAGATGGAAAATTAAACTAATACAGTTGCCAGATTAATTAAGTTGGAATTTATTAAAACGACAATTTATTGGGAATTGTTTTCTATTTATCTGGGATTTTTTCTTCTGCAAAAAGAAACTCCGAAAATATTGTAATTTGTAAGAATTTTTAAATAAAATATATTTTTCAGATTGGTTATGCCGACGGTGTAAACGATGGTCGTGAAAGTGTCTTTCAAAATGGATTTGACCAAGGCTATAAAGATGGCTTGCGGACAAGTTTCGATTTGGAAAAATTTCGGTATTTTTTTAAAAACCTTAACACCGTTAAGATTAAAGATAAAGATTTACTTCAAGAAATGGAGACATACGAGAATCTTCAAATAAAAGAATCAAAATCCCAACTACATTTTAAATATCTTAATCATCTTGATGATAGCTTAGATTTTGTATCACAAATGCAACATGAACATGTCGAGAAAATAATGGAAAAATTCACACAAAAATTGCCCAAGGCAACAGATTTATTGAAAGTACAGTCGCATACAGATTTTATGTAAAAAGTTCTAATTTAAGATCTTTTTGTTTTCGTTTTATTAAATTATAAATGTAATATTATATAATAATGATTTATAAATAAAGACCTTCGGGAGTGCCCTCTTTTTTACGGTACAAAACACTTTCCTTAGATTTTTTAAAGTCCTCGTTAGTAACTTTCATGCGTCGTTCACGCAGAGCCATTAAACCAGCTTCAGTGCATATAGCTTTGATGTCGGCACCAGATAAATCATCCTTGGCCATGATTAATTCGCTGAGATTAACATCTTCGGCCAAGGTCATACGTGATGTATGAATATTGAAAATGCGACGTTTGGTTTTTTCATCGGGCAGGGGAAATTCTATCTTACGATCAATACGACCGGGACGAATAAGAGCAGGATCCAAAGTTTCGATACGGTTTGTGGCCATAATAACCTAATCAAGAAAAGCAATTTGTACTTTTGTTTATTAACAGAATAATTTCTCTTACCTTGACATCGCCTCTGGAATCAAAACCGTCCAATTGATTCAACAATTCCAACATAGTTCTTTGAATTTCTCTCTCACCACCCGAATTGGAATCATAACGTTTTGTACCTACAGCATCGATTTCATCAATGAATACAATGGAAGGAGCATGTTCTTCGGCAACACGGAAAAGTTCCCTGACCAATTTTGGACCATCACCTAAATATTTTTGAATTAATTCAGAGCCTACGACGCGCAAAAACGTAGCAGACGTCTGATTAGCGACTGCCTTGGCCAAAAGAGTTTTGCCAGTTCCGGGCGGTCCATATAAAATAACACCCTTTGGAGGCTTTATACCCATTTCTTCATAATACTCTGGATGTGTTAGAGGTAGCTCTACCGATTCCTTAATTTCTTGAATCTGTGTATCCAAACCACCAATATCAGCATAAGTTTCCTGCGGAGCCTTTTCTAACTTCATTACGGTCACCATGGGATCTGTGTCATCACTGAGTACACCGACTACAGCATGAACTTTGTGATTCAATAACACCGAGCAACCAGGCTCGAGTTGATCTTTATCAACAAATGACAATATGCTAACATAATGTTCTGAACCCACACTGGTCGATACTATGGCATGATTATCATCGATAATTTCTTCCAAATTACCAACCGACATGGGTGTGCCTCTCAAATCGTCGACCTTGGAACGTTCTTCCTCATTTTTCTCATCCTGGGGCTTGAGACGTTCTTGGTTGCGTATGAACTCCTCCTCCATCATCAAATAATCCTTGATGCGTTCCAATTTTAATAGCTTCAAACGGCATCGAGTATGAGGAGTGACTTGGGGCAATTTCATAGCTGCATCAGGACCCTTTGCACGCTTCTTCTTTTTGCCCACACGAGTTGGAATTGGAGGCTCGTACTTCTTCTTTTTGTCTTTGTCATCTTTTTTATCTCCAGATCCCCCTTGAGCCGATTGATTTTGACCCTTGAAGATATTTTTAAGTTGCTATAAATATTCCTCATCTTTAAATCATTTATATATATTTACCATTTTTTCTTTGTGTATTTAAAACAATTATTATTGAAAAATTAGAATTTATTTTACTTTTCTTCTGCTGTTTTTTCTTTTTGCAATGCTAACACAATCGGCTAAAAATTTTGTTTGTCATGGCAAATGCCACGGTTGTCTAAAATAGTAGTAAATACTTTGTCCATATCATTTAACTCAAATCATACACAAACACTTTATTTACAATTGGTACCACAACTACTGACGACAATTTTATGTTGTTGAACTTGAATAAAAAAGTGGGAATTTTAAAAAAATATAATTTATTTTGTTGAAAAATCGAGTGGTTACAACATACTTTACTTCATAATATACAACTAAAACAAAAATATAGAACAATTCGCATAAGCGAAAGCAAGATTCATTACACACCATAAAAAATCGACCATCACTAACTACAACAACCAACATTTGTTCCCAGTGCTGTATAACATAGTAGTCAAATCAAACATTACTTTATTTTTCGAACAATTTTCTTCTGTAGTTTACTGTTGTCATTTTGACATTTGGTGTTTTCTTTTTCTTGTGAACGGAACCTGCCAACGCATAAAAATGGTTTTGCTTGACAATTCATCGGTAATTTTATTGTTTTTCTAAATAAAATAAAGTGATTTAATAAATATTTTTCAATTTCAGTTTATAATACGTTTGCAGAAGCTTGCTAATTCAGCGAAAATAGATTCCTCATTCACTGTCACATTTAAAAGATGTAAGTACCTGCAATGCTACGCAAAAGACCCAATAGGGAAAGTTTCTATGAATACTTTGTTATATCCTACACCACTATGTTGGATGACTTTATGCATATGTACTGAAGTTTCTAAATATGGTCTTATTCTCTGAATCGCATCCAAACTGTATGTAGCCTACTAAATTTGTTCGACATCGTTTCATAATTTCTACACAAAATATCTAGATGCAAGTAGAAATGCCTTGACAGCAGTAAAATTAGTTTTACCTCTCCACATGAACATCTACATAAATACATACCTACATAATCTTAAAATTTTCAAATAATTGGTTCAGCGGTTTAGGTGTAAGTGACCATATAACGCCTTCTATCGGATTTTTAAAACATATTTGAGATTTTGTCCCATTCAGCTTACTGACCGATTGCATCGTATTTGAAAACTTGTTTATGTTTAATTATTTTTCATTAGATAATGGCCATGATAAACCAAAGCCCCGCGAAGGAAAACCTGCCTTACCCGAGCCCGAAGAATACATGTGTCTGGTAAGGGCTCAATCAAAATCGAAAAAGGTATTTACATCTTTTAGCTCCGTTTACAAATTATGATTTTATTAAATTACTCTATATCATTATTCTATTTATTTTATCAAGCTTTCGACGGTGGTTAAACATGAGGATGTTCCCAAAATGATGACCATGTATGCACAATTCATGAAAAGTAATATGGATGGTTTAAAGCGTGTTAAAAAAGTTAAAAGTAAAGCCAAAGCCGCTAAGGGCTAAAAACACAACACATATTCGATTCCCTCTGATTACTTTAAACTAGCATTTAACGTTAATTTTTTTAATATTCTAAAGTCGTATAAAACCATGAAATAAATAAAACAAAGGGTATTTGTTAAAAGAATTTAAAAAAATATCACTAAAACATAATGATGGTATTATTTGAAAATTATTTGCGGCGTTAACACATAATGACATGTATATTTATAATTACAAACTATCTATTAAACGACATTAAGACTTAAATAGAAAAAAGGGTAATATTGAAAACGAAAATTGGGACTTATGGATTCGCTTATACACGTTTTTCAATTAAACCTTTTTTCTTTAATTGACGTAAAGCACATTTTGCAGCAGTGCATTTAGCTATTCGATAGTTCCTACCAATTCCTCTATAAGTACCCTTGCAAAAAACTTCAACAGTAACGCGAACACGACGTCCATCAGCTAGCTTTTCAGGTTTACTGAAATAGAAAAAGCAACAAAATGACAACTCAAATTCAATATAGTATACCAACTCATACTTACCCGAATTTTGCAGTTTCAGGCTCTAATTCTAGTAACTCTCGTATGGGCGATTTTGGCACAGAATTGCTAAATTGTTCTATCTCAGGACGCATCATATTGTAGTAAACTAGCCAGACAGCATCTAGGGACATATTCGAATCTAAGAATATGGCCCCTGCTACAGATTCAAAGACATCGCCTAACGCCTTTGGTACCTCAACATCTTCTGCATCATCACATTCTTCTTCGGACAGCAAATAGTACTTAAATTATATTTTAAATATGTTAGAGTAAGTAGAACGAAATGTTGCAAATATTATGCGATCTCACCTCTTCACTTATACTATGACCATTTTCAGTTTGTATACGCACAAAACGGTCAATAACTTCATTGAGACCAGGAGATAAATGTCTGAAATATTTGTGAAAGCCATGTCTAACTGCTAATGACGCAAATATAGTATTATTAACTAATGCTGAACGTAAATCGGTCAAGGCTCCCGGAGAATGCTGTCTAGGATCTTCATATAAATGACGCGTTATCAAATAATCCAGTACAGCATCCCCCAAAAATTCAAGACGTTGATAACAGTCCGTCAATCTATTTGGTGTATAAGAAGCATGGGTCATGGCTTGTAATAAATATGACCTGTCTCGAAATTTATAACCTAAATTTTTTTCAAATTCATCATATCCCTCTAGTAAAGCGTCCAGCGCTTTTTCAGCATTTGGTGTATAGTGTAACAGTGGAGATTTTGGAGGAGTCCATGAACCATAAACGGTTATCATTCCATCGTTATCGGGTAAAGTGGTACCAGGCTGTCTTACTTTTTCTGAATCATACGGCACACGTTCGTATGGTATAACACGAATGCCTAACCAAGCCATAAAAAGTAGAGCTCCTCTTAGACCACATTCAATAAGATATGCGCCTATTAGAGCTTCAACGCAATCGGCCACAGATTTATCTGTAAATATAAACAAATAAGGGTGCTATATTCTCTATTTTTAAGATGTTGTTAGCTACCTGGTATACTATGTTGCGATACTAGATTATAAGGTATAAAACAAGAAAACTCTAAAGGGACGAAATTAGGATCATCCCAATCGTGATTCGCTGTTGTATTGCCACCGTTTCCTTCCCCTATATCATCCTGGTCCTAAAAAATAAAATTGATTTTACAGTAAACTGTTTTTCAAATTGAAGTTTGCGGCCTCATACCGAAAAATTACAACCCCATTCATCCGCCTTTTTTCGAACCAATTCACAAATTTCAGCATTGGTAAGCTTTTTAATGTTGACTAAATCAACTAAACTCCAATAGTGTGGAGGTATTTTGGCTTCTATTAATGCCTTTTCTAATTCTTTGGGTACATAATAACAAGGTGGCAGCCAATTGTCGCTTGGCTCAAATTTGGTAGCAATCATATATTCACCCAAAAGTTTTCGTCTGCCCAAGCGATACAGATTTAAGTTGGCAACTTGTTTTGAACGCAAATGACTTAATTTTCCCTCGTGCACATTTTCATACGTAATATACAAATACGTGGTAATGGCATATTTTAGGAAGGAGTCACCTATGGTTTCCAGTCTTTCCAAATTTATACCATCATTTGCATTTGACATGGTCAGGGCTTGTAGTATAATACTGGGGCTAGGTCCTGGATGTGTCGACAAATCAGGTTGATAATCAAAACTAAAATTCTCTACAGGAAAATGTTTTAAATTTTTGCTATATTCATTTGAGAAATCTTTCAATTCATTTTCTTTTCTATATTCTTTCCCCTGGCTTTCGAAGTCAATGCGTATTAGTTTCTTTCCTGTCTCTGATAAAATAAGTTCTCCAGAGTCATTGAAATTATCAAATAAATCTCCACATCCATCAATTGTATACAACTCTTCGTGGTGTTGGCTTAACCACTTCAAATTAAATGAGAGCAACGCATCAAGAGGTAGGGCTTGATTAGTTGCTTGACCATTTCCTAGCAGCATCATTAATTCGTCATCGCTTGCGTAAGGTATAAATTGCTTATAAGTATCCAAACACAATTCCAATGTGCTTTTATCTTTGCTGGACTCTTTAGTTTTTGCTGGCAGTTTTATGTTGCGATCATACTCGACTAACATACCCGAATTTCGAATGTCGTAAATTAATTGCTGCGTTGATTTTTTAAATTGTTCAATAGATTGTTTTAAGTTTTCCGAAATTTCATGTTTAATGTCCTTAAAATTATAACCAACTTGAAGATTTTTGGTTTCCTGATAATCTCGATCATTGGCCTTTGTCGCTTGTATGATCGAAAGTTGTTTATTTAATTTTTCTATATCCTGTTCGGTTTCTATTGTTTCAGCTTCATTCTTTGAGGTTATAATTATGTCATCTTCATCGGTGGACTCTGTGTCGTCTATCATTTCAACATCACTGTCGAAACTTGATTCGGCATATGATATATCAGAATCATAGTACGCAAATACAGGTTCTTGTTTCTTTGCTTTAGGTTTTTTTTGAGGCAAATCTTCTTTTTCATCCAACTGTATGTCGGTAAAGGTAGGAGATGTGGCCCTAGCTGCCTTCTCACCTAAAAATTTTAGAAATGAGAAATATGAGATTTATCCCCAAAAAATACGAAAATAGATTATTAGACTAATCCAAGGAAAGTTTTATTGATCATATAACATAACATCACAACAAAAACATGGTAATGATGTTTTTTCAATGACTAATACATACTGTCTGCATTACTTAGAATGAGTCTAGTAATACCTTACAAATAATATATTATGTATGTACTTACTTTTCAGCCTTGATTATTGTTTTCGAACTTTGTTTTTAACACAAACGAAAAAAATACACTTTTGTGAAAACTAATAATAGGAGCAGTGGACGTATCCTCGTATACAATTTTTTCCCCAGAAACAAAACTACTTACTTAACTCCCTATTTGCAGGCGATCGTAGTAAGTAGTTACCTAACTCCCTATTTGTAAGCGAGCGTGGTAAGTACTTGCCTCCAATGTCATCCCCGTGTTAAAATAATGACATAAAATGCTATTGTGTAAGTAAATTTTAGCATTTTGAACCCTTAATTTTTAATGTAAGTTTCTGCTGGGATACATGTCTACCAAATTTTTTAGATGTATGTATTATGATAGTTATGTTTACTTACTAATTTTATAGGACACTGGAATTAAATCATCCAAAACATCATCATAGTCCTCATCATCCGTATCGGAGGTGTAACATCGATAATCCAAATTGTTAGCCATTTCATTTGACCATGTTCCTATTTCGACAAAATCTGCGCCTTCTTCGTCTGCATTGCATTTTTCATCCATTGATGCCTTATCCTGTTTGTCCGATTTTAATAAATCCTCGATATTTTCGGCATCATGTGGTAAAGCAGTTTTACCTTTATCTTTTTGTTCAGAATTTTCTCCTTTTGATAGTTCTTCATCATTGTCATTATCATCATCAGTATTTTTAAGTTTGTTGGCCTTTGTTTTTTTCAAAACATCACTTAAGCTCCATCCAAAATCCAACATAGGCCACTCTTTATCTTCATCCAATTCAATTTTTCCTAAACCCATATCTTTTACAACTTTCTTGCGTATATCATCAGCCAAAAGCAGACCATTTATTCTATAAAGAATGCACGGTAGGCAAACTGCAGTACGCCACAGTGATGCTGGAAATGGATGCACAGTACACAGCTCTGGTACAAGAATTTGCTTCAACTCCAAATTTTCACGCTTAGCTCGTTTAGTTGCTTCAGAACTTGTTGGCAAAGCAACACCCTTACGATTGACATAACGTGGTGTTAGGAAATTCAATCTAGCACTGGTGTGGTCTACATCTAACAATGGTTGTTTTGGATGTATTTTCAACCCGTATTTTAGATAATAATAATGCATAAATGTGCGATATTTCTTGCTGGGAAACATGCTTAAGGGAGACAATTGTTGACATATTTCGGCCACATAGAAATAGTGAGGTTGGTCTTGATTGCGATACCAGGGCATTACAACAGCATCGTTGAATTTATCGGCAGAGAATTCTTTAGCATGACGTTCTTCTTCGGGCACTGGGGTAGGCATCATATTGGCATTCTGTTCTATAAGCTGTAAAAATTGCCAATCTATAGTCTTGTCATCATTTGTTGTTTTGACCGTGGGCACTATGAATACACAGTTTTCGGTCGACTCTGGATCGAAAAGCATTAAAAACTTTTTCAAACGCAATACTTTTGTAAATGTGTAGTTGATAAATGTGTTTATGCAAGAAATTTGCTTCTCCGTTAATATCACACGTTTAGGATGTAAAACCAAAGAAACCTTAACTTCGCCCGAACGTGTAAATATGGGAAATGAACTAACTTTTGGTATTTTCTTTAAAGTTAAAATGCCGAAACCTTGCAGGGCATCTTCTGGCGGGTATATTTTGCGGCCTCTGGTATTTTGTTCCTCCGGTATAGGACATTGTAAAGTTAGATCCAATAAATACAAGTAACATGGTACACCAGCAATAGGTCGACAATCGCAAAACTCTGAGGCAATCTTGAATTATTACGAAATAATACCTAAACTCTTATTTTTTTTGTTTATGAAAAGAAAAACTTACCCTTTTATAATAGTATTGTCTTCTTTTTGTAGTACCCGGTCTCGGCTCAGAATTTTCCATTACAATTTTTTCATCCTGTTCTTCTAATTCAAAATTTTCCCAATCTAACTCAATCGCTCGGAACCCTTCCTTACCTATTGGCTGTAAGTTGTCATCTAATTCTCCAGATTTATGCAACGCTATGCAGGCCTGTAACGCAGCGATTCTTCGCGCCAATATATGGGTAGGCATTGGTAAACCAACAATGTCATACTTTAAAGGTGAATTAATTGGCAATCGTATGGTGTACTGGTACATTGTTACGTTATTACGTTTGGTGTGGGCACAACGCCACAGTGGCGTCAGCTTAGTAAAGGTATCACTTGGCAATTTAGCGCAGTATTTATTCACCAATGCTATGGAATTACTTAAATCGACCGAAGCTCCCGTCAGTAGACGAGCCAAAGGTTTATATGGTTTAATGCAATTGTTAAAAATGTCAGCTTGCGTGTGTTCACTTTCAGGAGGTTCAACGTTGGCGCATTTTTGTAGAAGCATCTTAAAGAATAATTAATCCAATTTTGATGGTTAAAATCTGTATTTTTTATACTTTTTCTATTTACCTTTTCAATTTCCCTATACTCTGCCATTTGCTGCACAATTGTATTCGTTGTATTGTCCATATTTTCAAACTGCTTCATTTCGGCAATATATTGACTATTGTCTCCATCATTTAATTCGTGGAGCATACAGAAAAATTTTTTCTTTTCCTTAACTTTTGGTATAGCTTTTGATGCTTCATGGTGGATAGGTTTCCCCTTTATTTCCAAGTCTTTCAGAGCATCATCAATATTAAAAACTTTATAATGGTCATTTATTCCTTGTGAGCTAGAAGTTTCGTTGCTAGAATCAGGATTATTCTTATCGCATAGAGATTCGTTCATGTTACTATCACCGCTACTACTACTTTCATTAATTTCTTCTACATTAATATCTTTATGAATATCGTATGCTTGTATCACAGATTTATTGGAATTAAAGCTTTGATTTAAACTAATGGAATCATTCAAAGTGTTATTATCGCCTTCATTCAATACTGTTTTGTTGGAGCTGTTCTCATGATCAATCTCGATGTCATTATTAACCTGATCGTTTTTTGATATATCTTCTAAAGCAAGAGTTTCTTCTTTGATTTCTTTCAAAATTAAATCACTGTTAGTTATAGAAGGCTTTGAGGGATGTTTGTTAGTTATCACTTCGGGATTTAATATTTTAATTGTACCTTTGCTGGAACCATATATAAACTTTTGTTTCGTACATATACCATTAATTTGTTTGTTTTCTTCTTCTTTACCGTCGTCTTCTTCATCTCCTTTTTCCGAATTTTCTGAATCTGTTATGGAGTTGTCTTCATCCTCTTCTAGACTACATACTAAACGATGGCTACTATCATTGATTTGTTCATTTGTGGTCGCTAAATTTATCAAGTCTTTCCAGTCAGATGCAACTAATACTACATGATATGCCGGTACCGCTCTAGCCCTTCCCTTACATTGAACATAACTACGATATGTAGTGGGAGGATCCCATCTAACTACCAAATTACATTTAGGGACATCTATTCCCTCTTCTAGAACAGATGTACCAATTAAAACGTTACAATCATGCATCCGAAAGCGCTTTAGAACTTCTTCTTGTCGACGATGCTCCGCTTCAGCTTCTTTTGGCTCCGTTATTGGGTCGGCTACTCGGTCTGTGGTAAATTGACATTTAATAAACTTCAAATCGGGATCGTGTCTACTCATTTCGGCCAGCAGTTCAAATAGTACACGGGCTGAGTAGTTTGAATTACAAAATATTATAGAACACAACGTGTCCGCTGCATCGTGTTGATCACGATGATGGCGTCGAAATGGGCGTCTTTTGGGCCGATTATGATTATGACCAGAGGAATGGCGACGATTTGCAGCCGGTTGGGCGTTATTTAAAATTGTTGAATCATCAGTCTTATTATTATTGCTTGCAGTTTTACTTTCAACTTCTGTACAAGAATTTAATTTTTCATTTATAATTTTTGTGTGAAATTCAGGTTTAACAATTGAATCGAGATTTTCAACAATAGATCGAGACTCTAACTGTTGCTTCTCAACGGCCTGTTCAACCGAATGACACTTGGTTTCTAGAATGCGAGTAAGTTTTTGAAAATCCATTGTATCCAATTCTAAACTTATGCGTTTCATTGTATCATTTTTACTTGTATTTTCATCCGGCTTAAATAGTCGTAAAACTTCCAATAGTCTTAATACTTTTGGACTGGAATAATTCTCAACGCACTCTTTATGATTATTCTTAAATTTTCGAAAATTTTGCTCACATATTGCGTGCACTTCTAAAAGGGCTGTATTTACTAAACACAATAGGATATAATGGCGTTCGTGTGGAGTTTTTATTTTTTGCTTCTCTATGCGTTGATACATATTAAAAGCCACTCTGTCGGCGGACCATGGACCCATTTCTAATAAAACTTGTAGCATTATATCTAAAAACTCTAGTGGTTCTTTTTTAGGATCTGGAATGTCTTTAAGTTCTTCTAGAAATTCATCAGTGCTATAAATTTCAAAGGGATCGTAACGATGGTCCTTGAGAAATGCCTTACGAGTCAATAGAATGTCTTGGAGTAATAAGCACAATTCACTTTGTTTGTAAGGAGCACATTGGACAATGAATTCAAAAGGTTTGGCACAATATCTGAGAAATGATAAGAAAATTAAAAAAAATTATCAATTTTAAATTGCATATTTAAAAGGTTGGTATATTTAAGAAATTTCAATATAATCATATAAAGGTTCTATTGTTAATAGGACGGCGCAAATATTATGGGAATAATAAAACAAGAAAGCAAGTTCAATTTTTAGACGCTTAAAAAATAAGATTTTGCTTGCAGAATGTGTTGGATAAAACCTAGTGGTTCTTTATTGAACGATTTTTGAAACTTGATTCACACTTACCTTAATACTGTAACTATATCACTTGCAGTTTCTGTTTTACATTGCACTGTACTTTCCAAGGTATTAAGCATTGCTGAAAGTTCTGCTAAAGCACAACCAGCACTATGTAATGGTCCGGCTAAACCCAATACCTTTGGCATGTACTTCAATTCTTTGGGTTTGTAAAAATTCTTAAAAATTTCTATAATATCTGATTGAACAACATCTTGATGGCAGTCTTCCAATACTAATAGATTTATATTTTCCATTTTCATTTTATTCTTTTGCAACAAATCCAAACAAGTTTGAGGATGTAGGATATAAACATGATAATCCAGTTCAATACTTGATGCCGCAGAAGTTTCCCGATAGACTTTCAGATCAGTTAAATGTTGCAGCATGGTGAACATGGCAGGTGCATTGTTAACACTTAGATAAATACTTATTTTTGTTTCTTGGGTGCACTTAACACGGCATAGTTCTTGCAATAACTTAAGAGCGATAAATTCTTTAGAAGACTTATGACCCAAACATATCATCGTGTTTCGTTCAAAAGCGGCTGCTAAAAGTTCGACTTGATAGTCCCGAGGACTAAAAACAGCCGTATGTAAGTTATCACACCAATGAAAAGACATGGTGGACTTGTATAAAATAAATAAAATTAGATGAATTCTAAGTTTTTATTTTAACACAGCGGCTGTTTGATTTTTGCAAAAAAAACTTTTATCAGCAAAATGTGACAGTCGAACGAATGACAACAAAAAAGCATATTTTACTGATACACTCAACAAAATAAGTTTAAGTTTTAAAAACACAGCCCTATAAGAAATGAATGACCGAAACTAACACATACAAAATGATTTTACTAACACACACGCAACATTTTTTTTATAGAATTGTCAAAAAAAAAATTTAATGGATGATTCCATCAACAATGACAGTCAAATGACCGGTAAAATGACCGTTACTGGACCCAATGTGTGGTATAGGGTTGAATTTGCATATGAAAGAATGAAACAACTACATTTTGATTAAAATGTATTAAAATTTATATTTTGATCAACAATGACAGCCAAATGACCGATCAAATGACTGTCACTGTGTTACAGAGTTGTATTTTTCGTCGTTACAAATTAATTGTTTCTGCGAAAGCCAAAGATCAAGAAGCGAAAAAATAAACAATTACAAAGTCTTTAAATTATTAAAAATAAAGAGAATTATTATAAACTAAATTTGAAAAAAGTTCAGGAAGTGGATCAGAAGATAAACAATTCGGAGTTTAATCAATCAATGGTAACATAAATATGTACTTATGATTTTTGTATTTCGATATTTATGAATACTTATGTATTTCTTTACAGACAACTTATTTCCACAAATTAATAGGAGCATCAGAGGACTTAAGATTCTGCGAGATATGTAAAATGGTGAAAAGACTGGTAATTTATGTATATGATTACTATATTAATAAAATTAACAATATATATATATTAAAATATCAATAAATTGTGTTTTATTATAAATTGGTATAGCCGTCAGATTTGACGGATATATTCATCAAGTGTGATTAGTCAACAATGACCGATTAATGCATCATTTTTTTATTTGTTAACTGTGATGGATATATCCATCAAGCATGATTAGTCAATCATGACTAATATTTATATCATCCATGATTAGTAAACAACAAAAGAGTGAGCAGCTCAAATATATGTTTTAAAGTCGATATAATTCATAAGTGCGAGGGTGATGCAACATCACATGTACACAAATGTTTCCATCACTTTTTACATATTGCCCTTAAGAAAGTGATGGGAGCTTTGTTCTACGCAATGATGGGTATATTCTCAGTAGTGACAGTCAATTGACCGGTCAAATGACTGTCACTGTTCTTATAGGGAGTCCACACAATATGTAAAATGTAGTACATGTGTATATTATACCCATAAAACATTCATTAATTACTGTATATGAAAAACCATGGTGAGCATTAAGAAATTATTTGTAATTAGTTTAATTTTTTATTATAAATTACATTTTTACTGAATTTATTTGTTGTGAAAAATCATAATAAACATTGCAAATCTTTAAAACAATTTGGTATAAAATAATATACATATAAATTTTTAATTGTATTATTTGATTTGTTATCTGTAAATATCCGTTTATTTGTAACAAATATAATTTTTTTTAGTGACGCAAACACACCTATTGTTAAGACAGCTGGTTTCGACAACTTCAAGGAGAATTCACATAAGGTGGTAGCACTTTTCCATGAATTTTGTTTTTGCTTCTGATACGGAATGATGTCAAAAATTGTAAGTACGGCGAATTCATTTAATGAAAATTTTTTGTGAAATATTTTATAAAAAATAAACATAAAATCATTAAAAATTAGTGAGGAAAATATACCCTAAATAAAATAATGTTTGTTTCAAGGCGAATTCAGATAAGGTGGTGTTATTCAATCAGCTGATAGTTTTTCTCTTAATTCGCCTGGTTTACGTAGCTGTCAAAGTTTGTTATTGTTTACATTTTTATATTTAAAAATTTCCGTTAAACGGAGAAAAACTTCGTTAATATTTTGAATTATTTATGTAAAAAATCAAAAATACCAAGCATCTCGTAAACAAATATAATTTTATTTAAATAATGGCATAATTGGTATGTATACAAATATGTTATTTAGGAAAAATATTTTTTTCTATTAAATGTTAATATATTAAACAATATTGTTTTATATTTTATATTAACATTGTGTAGACAACGTGATTAACTAAAAAAACTCTTCCGGAACACTTTATATATGAAGAATTTAGCCGAACAACGGCAGCTAACTTTTACATATGGCTTAATTTTGAAATCTATTAAATGTTAACAAATTAAACAATATTGTTTTATATATACACTATGTAGATAAAGTGATTAACTAAAAAAAGTTTCTTCCGGAACGCTTTATATAATAAAACCCATGAGGTATTTACCCGGCCGGCGTCTGCTACATTATTGAAAATTACTCCGCCGGAGTAGAATTATCCATTCGCAACAAAGATTCATTCATTCGTTATATATATTTTTTCGTGAATATGTACTTTTATATGTTTATTTTTCACAAAAAATTAAGTTTTTAGGCACTCACTTAAATTTTGCAAATTAATCTGCCGGAATAGAATTTTTCGTTTGAAACAAACAAAATACATGTAAAATGTTGTTGTTGCGGAACTGCCACCACCTTATCTGAATTCGCCTTGTTATAGTCTATACGCCTTGGTGCGTATACTCTCTGTTGCTGTTACTCTCAGTAACATTGTCAATCATTGGAAAGGACCACAGAAACATATGTTTGTTGTGGTCTTTACTGAAGTGTTTCGTGTAAATAGATATTTTCATTCATTTCACCTTATCTGAACACCACCTTATGT
This sequence comes from Lucilia sericata, assembly GCF_015586225.1. Taxonomy (NCBI): domain Eukaryota; kingdom Metazoa; phylum Arthropoda; class Insecta; order Diptera; family Calliphoridae; genus Lucilia; species Lucilia sericata. Next base: position 187,248 of record NW_023994814.1, read on the forward strand.
GAATTCACCTTGAAAAGTACTGTAAAAAGTTTTTGTTTTTGGTATTGCAAACAAAATTGCGGCTTTTTGAAATTAATTCAATAATAAATGAAATTAAAATATGAGACGTTCTAAGGCACCATCGGTGTTAAATAAAGCAAAACGCTGGTGTAGTTCTAAAGATAACGGTAATGATTCTAAAGACGCTGGTCATAGTTCAGATCCCGAGGATGAACAATATAATTGGGGTTCTCGAAATCATAATGGTGAAATTAAAACGAACAATTATGAAAACAAACGAATTTTCAATATAGTATGGCGTGATATATCTAATAAAAAACATAAAACTTGGAAGGGGGATGGAACGCTGGAGGTCAATAATTTTACAGTTAAAGCTATTTTAAAAGATGAAACTGGCAAATATATGGGTTGTTCAACAAAATTTAACAAAAATGATATTGCTCCTGACTTTCAGATGGTAATAGGAGGTAAAGAAATTGAAATACAAAATGAAATCAAGGAAGAAGATGAATTGCAGGAACTCCGTAATAGACAGGTTCGTAATCGCAACTGGGGAGAGGAAGAATGGATATCTCCAGAAGATTTGGCTGAAGAAGCAAAGAAACCCAAAGGAGGTTTTAAATTTAAACCCATTTTAACATTAAGGCCCCCGGAAGTACCTTCAAGTGTAGAATGGAAAGAAAATGATAAATCGGACTGGGAAAGGAATGATTATCAAAAGCCGAGCGTCTCCAAATACAACAGGGAATCTTCAATACTTTCTTATCAAAAAAATGATTCGTGTAAAGAATTCCTATGTTTTATAAGTGCTTCAGAATTGCAACAATTTCTTTTCATGAAAGCAATCGAGTACTATTCATCAGTAAAACCAAAATTAACTTTGGAAAATATCAAATCTCTTGATATAGTTAATATTTTAAAACACATTTGTAATCATCCTTCATTTATCAACAATAATTCTACCACAAATGAATTAATGCGTCATCTACAACCCACTCTACCTGACTGGTCTGAAATGGGTCCTTTTGATTCGGGTAAATTGGAATTTGTTCAGTATTTTTTATCAGACCTAATTAAGATGAAGCCTCGAAATTGTATTATTATTGCGGAAAATGCAAATGTTCTAAATATGCTGCAAGGTTTATGTAATTTTATGAATATTCAATGTTTTCGCTTACAAACAAATAGTTCTAAAGATGCCACCACCAATGAAGAACTTATAAATGAATTTTGTTCAGCGGAAAAGACGATAAGCCAAGTTTTACTAGTAAATTCGATAGAAGATATTAATAGTTTTGAGATTTCCAGTTGCTGTAAAACAATTATTGTTTTTGAGGATGTTTTAAAACATGAGAACATTTTCAACACGGTGAATAATGCCCAAGACACTATTGTATACTATTTGGTAACTGCATTTTCAGTTGAAGAATTAATACTCATAGATAAATATCAAGAAAGTAAAGAGGAGAACCTATTTGAACGCTTAGAAGAATTGGTTAATATATCAAACATGATGGACAATGATTGTTGTTATCTACATTCAAAAATTGAATGTAATTGCTTTAGAGGAACAGAAGATAGTGTTATTAAGAGCGATAATATATTTGCAAAAGAATGGAAACATTTTAAGCAACCTTTTGATGTGGAACTTTTAAAGGTAGTTTAATTACAAACGTAAACAATTAATTTAACAAAATAAAATCCAAAATTTACTAATTGATATTTTCCTTATTTATGTATATTTACAGATGTCGTTATTGGAAAATTCAGCGGAAAATATTGTTTCAATTTTTTGTAAAAATCATTCGAAATAAAGTTGAAATTTATTTGTTGAATTTATATGTATATATATTAGACCGACTCACAAAAAACGGTGCTTGAGTTACCCCTCTCAAAATATTCGCTGTTATGTAATATGATGTTACCCAAAATATTTTGGGTTAAGTGTTGTCCGTTCGTGAGCTGGACAGTTTTCAAGAAAATATACTATGGGGGACACAATTTTTCATGTTCTATTCAAAATTTTATCGAGCTTCAAACAATCTTTGTTTTGTTTTATGATGGTTCCCAAAATATTTTAAGTCTATCGATGGCAGTTCGTGAGCTGGGCCGGTTACAAAAAAGTCTTTATATTAATGAAAAACCTAACAATTTTAATTTTTTTTTTGAAATATGACAATTATGAGCAGACCGTTATTTATGATTAATACATCATTGGACGCGGCTTTGAAACCCCTTTCAAACGATACCCCATATTGAATATATTGTTTCTAAATAAAACTAATTTTTAAAAAAAAATAATTCAAAAATACCATTTTTAAATTTGGTCCAGCTTACGAACGGCCATCGCAAGACCTAAAATATTATGGGAATCATTATAAATTGGTACTTTATCGTACTTCGACTGGTACTTTTTTGACTTAGAAACATGTAATTAAGCACTTGAGAATCTATAAAAGTGGACTTTTTGGTACTTTTTTGTTCTTCAAAAGGAACTTTTTGAATTTTCTATAATATTAAACCTAGAAACATGAAAGCATGTAGAGCCCCGATTAAGTGAGAACATTTCAAGTTTTTGTATAATAATGAACCTAGAAACGTGAAATTAAGCATGTAGAGCCCGGATTAAGTGAGGTCCTATAAAAGGGGACTTTTTGGTACTTTTTCGTTCTTCAAAAGGTATTTTTTGAGTTTTCTATTAAATTCAACATAGAAACATGAAATTATGCACGTAGAGCCCGGAGTAAATGAGAATCTATAAAATGGCACTTTTTGGTACTTTTTGTTCTTTGGCTGGTACTTTTTGAGCTTGCTACAAAATTTGAACCTCGAAACATGAAATTAAGCACTTAGAGCCTGGAGTAAATGAAAATCTATAAAAGCGGAACTTTATCGTACTTCGACTGGTACTTTTTGAGTTTTCCATAAAATTAAACCTAGAAACATAAAAATAAATATGTAGGGCCCGGAGTAAATTATAATCTATAAAAAGGGACTTTTTAGTACTTTTTCGTTCTTCGACTGGTACTTTTTGAATTTTTTATAATATTGAACCTAGAAACATGAAATTAAGAATGTACAGCCCGGATTAAGTGATAACATATAAATGGGGACTTTTTGGTACTTTTTTGTTCTTCGACTGGTACTTTTTGAATTTTTTATAATATTGAACCTAGAAACATGAAATTAGGTATGTACAGCCCGGATTAAGTGATAACATATAAAAGGGGACTTTTCGGTACTTTTTCGTTCTTCAAAAGGTATTTTTTGAATTTTCTATAATATTGAACCTATAGACATGAAATTAAACCTGTAGGGCATGGAGTAAGTGAAAACATATAAAACGGGACTTTTTGGTACTTTTTCGTTCTTCAACTGGTACTGTATGAATTTTCTATTTTAATGAACCTAAAAACATAAAACTAAGCAATCAGGGACTTGAGTGAATGAAAATTTAAACTGGAGTATTTCTGGTAATTTTTCGTTCTTTTTAACTTGTACTTTTTGAATTTTCTAAAATATTGAATATATAAACATAAAATTAAACACGCAGTATCCTAATTGAACGAAAATTTATCTCAATCGAAATCCCTATAGGCCATAATTGACCCTGCCCCCTTCAATAATTCATTTTAACGTTTTCTACTTACTTAATAATACCATAATAAAACAATTTTTGTTGGAACGAAAATATGTAATGTAAACATGTAAATATGTATCTGAAATCTTCTTCAGAAAATGACTTAAACGCACATAAATGGCTTTCAAAATTAATAGCTAACACATCATTCCAAAAGTTATCATTAGGATGGAATTAAAAAAAATACTTTAAATTATAGAGAACTTTGTCCATAATTGACCCAATTCCACATTTAAGTCCCTAATCCGAAAATCACGATGACGTTCTTATTAATCTAATGATCAAAGTCCATATATATGTATATGACCACTTCCGAAATTTGATTTTTTACGACATATGATTTGCCGAATATAACTCTTACTTCTTACTTATTTTAATCATAAAGAAATTACCGCTAAAATAGGAATAGTCTGCCTTTAGATTTGCGAGTTTTCATACACTCTAATAATGTTTTCAAAGTGAAACTTTTGGAATATTTTTCAATCTCTTTGTGATCCCTTTGAATGATGTTCTTCTGGAAGAACTTTAACATCCATGTAAACATTTTGGGTAATAAATTGGGGTACTACCAATGAGGGGAGCGGAACCTCCCATATGAATTAAATACAAAAATTCGTTTATCTGGGAAACTAATAGAACTAAATTCTTCAAATTTTGCACGAACAACTTTAATATTCATCTGAACATTTTGGAGAAAAAAGGGCGGACTTTCATCTGGGGGGCTTGGAGCTCCCATATGAATTAAATAGAAAAATTCGTATATCTGAGAAACTATTAAAGCTAGAATCTTCAAATTTTACTGAAGAACATTTAGAGAATTACGGGCGGATTTTCAATGGGGGGCTTGGCACTTCCCATATGAATTAAATGCAAAATTTTGTATATCTGGGAAACTATAGATTATTCAAATTTTTCATATATTAAATTAAAATCTTAATTAATTATTGATCATTTTCTTAATGCAAAATTTTTTAGAAACTGATTTTCTGCAAGATGTTTTATATGGAGGATAAGGTTAAATATCGGCAGATCCTCGTAAAACTTGGCGAAAGGATTTGTTTTTAATTTTTAAGAATTTTTTATTCATCCCTGCATAATTTCTCACACAACTTTTGAGCTTGATCTGTTTTGTTGTTATAAATAATATATTTGCTTCCAAAATCCCACCTTCAGATCTCTCGGATTCCGTTTTTATTTAAAATCGTTGAAAATTTAAAAACTAAACATAGTTGAAAACTTAGCCGGCTTACAGTCGATTTGAAGCCACCGCCGACATATTTAGTATTGGTCGCCGCCGCCGTTAATAATTGTCGGCGCAGGTCCCTGTTTGCTTGTACACAAAATAATTTTTTGTACAGCATTTGTTGAGAAAATTTTCCAAAATTTTTAAATCCGATTATAAAAAAATGGTGAAGAGCACACCAAAAGAAACTGGCTTCGTTGTGGAAAAAATTGTTGATAAAAGAATAACGCCGGAGGGTAAAGTTGAATATTTTATAAAATGGCGCGGTTATCCCAACTCAGACAATACTTGGGAGCCGGAAGAGAATTGTGACTGTCCAAAACTAATGCAGAAATTTGAAGAATCAAGAGCTAAATCTAAGAAACGTGGTGAAAAGAAACCCAAGGTAGAGGAGATACAAAAACCCCGTGGCTATGAACGGGGCTTACCCATAGAACAAATTGTGGGAGCCACTGACACAAAAGGTGACATTTTCTATTTGGTGAAATGGCAGTTTTGTGATGAATTCGATCTAGTAGCCGGTTCAGAGTTAAAACAAAAGAACCCTGAATTTATAATCGATTTCTATGAAAAACGCTCTATTTATCAACGAAATATAAATGACCGTCTACTAGGTGTGCCTGACGAATTAAGAATCTTAAATGCCGACGGAAGTATGGGATTATCTAGCGGTCCTGCTATAACGGATGCGGCTGCAGATACGGTAGATATCACCATGCAACAGGATTTGAACGAAAGTGGAAATAGCGTTGACAGCAATGCAGTTTCATATTCCATACCAGTACCAGGAGTTGGTAACATTGCCATCGACGTACCTATGATACAACCTGGTGTATAATGAAAATTTTTTTCTTTTAATTTCTTAATCTTATGATAAAAAATAAACAAAATGTGTGGCATGAATTTCTTTAATTTAATATATTTCCTTATCTAAATTGCAGGCACCCAATGCCTTCGTTCTAAAAAGCTTAATAAAATGTCTGGCAGAGTTCAAAATATCGGGCATAACTAATATTTGTCCATCACTTCTTTTAACTTTCCTTTGAACACCCATTTTATTGGCACAAGCTACCAGAACTTCTGATATATTGTCTGTGGGTTTTTCTAAACCCATTAATGGAACATATTCATAGCGTTCATGTCGATTTAGCCAATATAGTAAATAATCAGCAATTAGGTCTTCTCCCACCAAATGATCTGGCAAACAACCAACCAGCGCCAATTTCATACCCATTTCATCACTGCTGATGCGAGGTTCCAAAATTCCTGGTGTATCAATCATGTACATTAAAGGATCTTCACTTATTTTGATTTTTTCCATAACTGAGCGTGTGATTCCGGCTATGCCACCCACTTGGGCTACAGCTTTTTTCTTCAGATGGCGATTTCGCAGAACATTAAGTAAAGAACTCTTGCCGACGTTTGGAACCCCAATTACCATCACACAATAATCTTTCTCACCTTCTCTATTATATCGTCCGGAATTTGAGATTAATTCATTAGCTAAAGGCATCAATTTACGCATGCCATTACATTGCTGATCTTTGCAGTTTGTGAATATTACATGTTCCAAACGCTCTTGTTCCCTAAGTGCTCTGCTTATATACTTTTGATCTTTGGGTGATATTAAATCCTTCTTGTTTAGAACCAATATATGAGGCTTCACGCCGCCTGCTATTGTTTGTTGAAATTCTGGATTTCGACCGGAAAACGGAATTCGTGCATCATGTACTTCTAAAATACAATCAACCGACTTCAACTTCTGTTGCATTTGTTTTAAACCTTTACCCATATGGCCGGGAAACCATCGAATGGCTTGCTTTGTCACTAGTTTATAGCTCTGTCTGAAACTCATCTTCGTAAAGTACAACTTTTATTGATAATATTGTAAATAAAACAAGACTGTTAAATAATAAATTTGTTATGATTGAATTTACACATGCTAGGATGCCAGATAATCTTATCATTTAATTTAAATTATTTCCCCATATTGTGTTGTCAATGTGAAATATGGTAACATAAATATTTTTACTACAAAATAGGGTTCAGTAATCTATACTTTGGTTCAGTAGTTGAAACGAAAATGTCTACTTTTCGACATTTGCTTTTTATAGTATTTTATAAATAGTCGACTTTTTCCGACATTTTACGACTTTCCGACTTTTCGACGTTTTACTATTTTCGACTATTTTTTTACTTTTTTTAAGTTTTTCCGACTATTTAAGAGTTTTTTCTTTTTTCCACTTTTTTTAAATTTTGGACTATTTTTGACTTTTTTCTACTATTTTCGACTTATCGACTTTTCGTCTTTTTCATGGACGATAGTCGATTTATCGACTTTTTGCAACAAAATAGTCGACTTCGACTTTTTTCGACAAAAAGTCGATTATTCGAAAGTCGATTTATAGAATATTTCTGTTTGTTTTTCTTTGTTGTGTTTAATTGTGATTAATGTTAATCTGTTTAATTATTTTTTTATATTACTAAAATTTATTTTTTCATACATCGTCAGCGCAACGATTGTAAATCACTTATTTTATGTTGCGTAGACCTGGTTCACACTGGCAAACTTTTTGATTTGTAGCTGTCAGTCGCACTTGGACGCAAAGTATTGTATATGTTTGAGTCTTCACGTTTAGCACATGGTAAATTAATTAAAATTAATATATCTTGATATGGAGTTTGACAGTCATAGCCTACAACTTAAAGTGCCAGCACGTTCTAAAACTACATGTAAAAAAAATCGAAATTGTAGTAGCAAAAACTATCAGCTGTTCTGTTAACACTACCTTATAATTAATATACCTTGCGTGAACCACCTAATGTGAGTTCGCCTTGGGATTGTCAAAATTTTTCTTTAATTTTTCTTATTGTTGTTGTCGCCACTAAACCGTGGAGTGAGTAATAAATAAAATTTTATGCCAAAAAAGCACAAAAACGAAAGATAAAAAAATACTAACAAAAATAAGCAAAATTATTAATTAGAAAAATTTTAATAGAATTAAATTAATAGAAAATGTCTCATCAAACCGGTATTAAAGGTAAGTACTTGCAAAAACAAATATTATAAAGTATACCTACTGAATAGACCCCCCGTTTAATTTTCTTGTGTGCAGCGAACGAAAAACTATTAAAAGTCTTTGGAAAAGCTAAAAATGGAAAATTACGTGTCATTAAAGTATCTATTGAAAATGGTAAAGTTTTAAATGATTTATAATGTATAATATAGGTATTTGTTAGTTTTTCACTTGAATTTTGAATTTTTATAGAGGAATTATCTTGCTCAACCACCGCAGACGTAAAAAAAGACTGGGAAAAAGATTTCGATAAACTTGTTGCTCCCCTAGTTGAGGAGAATGTACCGTGTTATATTTTATATCGTTTGGATAGTAAAACATCTTTGGGTTATGCCTGGCTCTTGCTAAGTTGGGTACCTGACACCGCTTCCATACGCCAGAAAATGGTTTATGCTTCCACTAAAGCTACGCTCAAACAAGAATTCGGTTCTGCTCATATAACTGAAGAGATACATGCCACCTCAAAGGATGAAACCACGTTGGAGGGTTACCAAAAGCATAAAAAGGCCTTTGCCGCTCCAGCTCCCTTAACTACACGTGAAGAGGAGATGGCTGAATTGCGAAAAACTGAAGTAAATACTGAAATAAATACCGACACGCGCCATCAAACTCTTGGTGGTATATCATGTCCTCTATCTGATGCCACAAAACAAGCTGTTCTTGACTTATTAAGCGGATCCTACGACTATTTGCAATTTCGCATTGATCTAGAAGCCGAACAGATACATGTTTCACATGCTGCGGTCGTACCGTTAACAGATCTTCCTAAACAAGTACCCGATGATCATGCTCGTTATCATTTGTATTTGTTTAAACATACACATGAGGGTGATTATTTAGAATCCTATGTCTTCATTTACTCAATGCCCGGTTACACCTGTTCCGTACGAGAACGAATGATGTATTCTAGCTGTAAGCAGCCATTTTTGGAAACGTTACACTCGTTTGGTGTAGAAATAGCTAAGAAGGTAAACTTGAGAAAAATATTATCATATATGATAAAATCTGGAATAAGATTAACGAGCTAAAGATTAACTGATAGTAAATTGAAAACCTATATCATATTTATACATCTATTTTTAGCTTGAAATTGACTCTGGTTCTGAACTAACCGAAGAATTTCTTCAAGATGAATTACATCCAAAGAAAATGCTCCACCGACCGGCTTTTGCCAAACCAAAAGGTCCACCCAATCGTGGTGCTAAACGATTAACTAAACCCCAAGAACAATCAACATAAATTCAATTTAGCATTTGAATAATTACAAGTCTTTTGTTTACCTTTGCTTTATATTTTATGTTCTCAATATGGTATTGTAAAATATCAGTAGAAAGAAATTTTCAATTTAATTTCTTTGCATATTTAGACTGCTTACTGCTATTTATATTTCAGAATGCTTTTCTTAGCCTTGAAATTGAAGTATTTTTGTGTTTGTATTTAATTATTTTGTGTGCATTATTTTTTATAAGAAAATTTATCAATTTGTTTTTATATATTTTTCATATTTTTATTTTTTTTATTAAAAATTAAAATTGGATATTTATTTTAATCTTTATAATAAAATCTTTAAAATATACTATAGCATAATATTGTGCATTTTAATTTCTATGTTTTTTTTCAAATAAGAGAAAATTTATAAAAATGTTGAAAATCTACTATAGATCTTTTGTTTCAAAAGGCGAGATTAAAGAAACAATTACGTTGTTTCTTGATCGAAATTTACCAAACCCAAACTAATTGTCGATTTTTATTCCAATAATTAATGTTCGATAAAATTAGCTTTCGCTTATATGAAAACGGAGATACTCATAGATTGAAATTTACGAAAATATATTTACATAAGCAATGGTAATTGCATTATATAAGTACTATATTTTAAATCATGGGTAATTGTCTGATTGTATTGAAACTTTTTTTAAAACTAATTAATTTATGTTTTTTACTTTAATATTCTAAAAAACTTACAAACAATGAATTCTTTATTTAACATTTTCTAATGTAATTTTTTCACCAACTTTAGCATCATGAGCTTTTAGAAGTTCAGGTGTGGGTTCATCTTGTTCGGCAGCCAGCTAATAAATGTATCAAATTAGTTTATATAAAATCTACAAAAAAAGTAAATATTGTTAAGCCTCACCTTATAAGATTCAGCAATTGCATCATCGCGATTTGCACGCCACTTGTATTGCCAATAGCGAACCTCTTCCATAGAAGTACCCGATAAATTTAATATTAACAAGGAGGCGGCTCCACCTACGCCCCCTAAGACACCACCTATAATGCCACCAGCGGTCATACCTCTTAGGCCCATATTAAATTTGTACATAGCTCCCGATAAAGTGCCGGCGGCCAAATACTCATAAATAGAAGATTTCTCTCTGTAAACTGACACCAACGTTACAATACCACTAGAATGGAGGAGAAAAATTTACAAAAAAGTTTTTAACCATAACATTTCAATTGTAACTTACTAGTACGATGTAGTAAATAAGGCAACTCGCCAACCCCATTTAAAACCACCTTTAGCGAAATTCATTGTAAATTGATCTTGTAGTTTTCTCTGTAGATAAAATAAAAATTAATTGTTATTTTCACTTATCCCACAAAACCTTACTTTAGCATCTAAATGAGATTTGAAAGCTGTTGCTTCATTATTTTCCATGAAATTCATGTAGGCCTGACGTGATTGTATAATACCGCCATAGATTGCACCCACTAAGAAACCCAAGAAACCGGCTTGATAAATTGAATTTAACTCTGCTGAAATTGCTCCAAACTCACTGTAAATTTAAATTTCTTTCATTATAATTAAAGTAAATATATTTTGAAAGGCTTACTCCACTTTAAATATTTCCTTAACTCTTTCCCAACCAGTTTCATTTGATGGCGGGCGCTGTACAAATGATTTGTATGTTCTGGTGTCTTTGGAGACTTTGTCGTGTTCATCGGAGTGTAGAGGTAATATGCCAGCTATTAACCACTTTCCCCCGCTTCGTAGAAAACTCATTTTAATTGATGCTTCCGAAATTAAAAATCACTTGTAAACACGCCGATTGCGATTTTTTTGAAGTGACTTGTAGTACAGCTGTTGTTTTTATAAAAAAAAAACAAACTCACAGCTGTTTTAATCGTCAGTGTTGGGTGAAATAAATTTGTGACATTAGCAAAACGTCGACTTTTAATAAACTTGTTCAAACTATAGATCTCAAGAAAAATAAAGTGCAATTAACAAAAAGTACAATAATGATGAATTTTCCATCTCTGTTTGAAAAAATTCATATTGTTATCATTAAACCGTGGAGTGATTAATAAATTCAGTTTTATGCGAAAAAGATAAAAGATAAAAAAAAATCTGAAGATTAATTGAAAAAATAAGCAAATACATTAATTAGAAAAATGTAAATATAAATTAATATAAAGTGACTCTTAAAACCGGCACCAAAGATATGAAATATATCCATATTGTAATACAAAATCCATCCAGGACAAAAAAGAAATACATATGTATATACATACATACATACATATGTATGTACTTACGATATTTAAAAACTAGTGTGTTTTAGAACAAGGCTTTTTATGACTGTTGGATCAGGTAAATCAGTGCCCCATCCCTTGATTTTTTTAAGTAGACAAGAAGTAATCAGATTGGGTTCTGAAAAATATGTCCATTTATTAGTGATACGAATTATTACACAAGAACAACATTTTAACACTATATACTTACTTAGTAAGTAATCAAAATAATGCTATGATGCAAAAAATAAAAAAAGGAAAAGTTTTTAGTTTGTGACACATCCAAACATCAAATTTGCATAAAGGCATAACCGACAAAAAAACAAAATTGTACAAAGCATACCTACTACATATGTATAAAATTTCGATAATTAACATTTCTGCATTAGATAGCACTTTCGATTCAATATTGGTGAGTTGGTATATTGGTTTTAGGTAATGTAATTAGAGATAGGCATATTGATAATTACATAGATTTATAAACAAATAGGTATAAACAGACATTTGGGATTTTATAAAGAACGTTAATTTGTTCGGTGTTTATATATAAATTTAAAAAATAACTATTTCAAAAGTGAAATTAAAGGAATTTAATTTTGGGCTATTTATTGTAATACATACTAGTGGGTGGAGATTTGTCCGCGTTGCAGGCAATTGATTGAAAATGTGGACACTCTACGTAAATATCTAAATATCTAGCTTAGATATCTATCAAAAATATCTTGTAGACAAGATATTTTAACAAGATTTTAAAATTTTTAGCATATGGAATATTTTTCAATTCAAAATTGGTTATTTTTGTTTGCATTTTTTTTTGCATGTGATTGGAAAATGGATTGTCAAATGACTAACTGCCGTATGCAAAAACGAATATTAAGTTAACAATTATTATTAAACCATTGTTAACTTTAATAATATGTTGTAATATTTAAATATCTAAAAATTTTTTTTACATACATATGTATTACTGCTGTAAATGAATCATTCATTAATTTTTAATTAATTTGAATTAGCAAATTTTGAATTAATTTTGTTCACACGTAAAATGAATGAATTCAAATGAATCGCAATTTTAAATTCGAATGAATTTGTCAAAGTGAATCGCAAAATTCATTTTAAATGGAAACGATTTGCAATCCATTTTACAGATTAACTTGTATAGAAAAAGAATTGACATTAATATCTGCTAATTAGTTTGAATTGATTAAAGTTTCATTCAATTCTTTTTTGTTGTGTTTATTCAAAATTTTGGTAATTCGTAACGAAATAAAAAAAAAAATTTTAATTTACAGCTCTGATATGTATATGTACTTTTGTTTAAAATTTCCTTTTAATATTCAAATTATTTGCTGAATGGTTTCTTATTTTAATATTCTTTTTAACTTTAAATTTTTTAGAAGATGCACAGAAAAAAATAACTTATAATATCAAAAATTTTGTTATAATACATACATATTTATAATCATTATTGAATTATGAAAAATAATAAAGAAATTCAAAATAAAATTGTAAAATAGTAATTAACATTTGTGCACTTGTAAAACTTTATAAATGTCGTTAATGTTAATAGGCATTAAAAGATTTACAAGTTGTGTGTTTTTTATTTGTTAAATTGCGTTAATGTACTAATTAAAAATGGCTCCTAAAGGTATGCTTTAATTTTTTATTTTACGTACATTTAGCGCCATCTATTGTTTCGATTAACGATCTTTCAAAAAGTGAAAATATTAGTTTTCCGACCTGGCAACACTTCCGCCAAAAATTAATGCCTTTAACAAAATTTGGTCTGGCAAGTCTGTGTTTTCTTAAAAAGTTAAGGTATTGCCAGACCAAATTTTGTTAAAGGCATTGATTTTTAGCGGAAATATTGCCAGGTAGGAAAACTTAATTTTTTCATTTTTGAAAAATCGCAAGTGCAAATAATAGATGGCGCTAATTTTAGGCTAATTAAAATTTCAAAGCATACTTTTAGGCTTTATATTTTAAATTGATTAAAGTTAAATAAAAATGCATTTTGTATGTATTCAATGTTTATTTGATTTTATTTATTCGTATAAAAAATTATAAAAAACATATTTTGTATAATTTTGAATAAATGCTATTTTAAAGCAATAAAAACATAAATTTTCTGTAAAATAAATGTATAATTAATTGGAATTAAGAATGAATATACCATTAGTTTAAATGGTTATGTCTCAGAAAATGTTAAGTGTGGGATGAATAAATATAAATAAATAAATAAATAATTTAAAAATCTCTATAAATTAATATGTTGTGGTGATCCAAAAAGTTGTTCATTTGGTCCGTTATCTCAAATAGTTGTACAAAATTTTAAACATAATAATCGGGCAGTTATTTCACAAAAAGTTTTGTGGTTAGTGAAAAGTTTATATAAAAAACACAACTTAAAGTAAAAATTCTTAGGAATTGTACAATACAATGGCTGGTCATCGTTAATCTGGTGTCGGTAATCAATTATGGTTCAAACAATTATGCTCCTTTGGCTGTTTTTGTGTATTTTATATAGATGATCATCCTCTTCTCGTAATCTCAAGATTTTGCAGCTGAAATTGGTGAATTCTTATAAATATTTATTTATTATAAGCTGCAATGGCCAAAGTAACAATATTATGTACATACTAAAAAAATAACATTTAAGAAACACCAGTTATAAGAAAATTTAAAATGTGATTTATGTTATAAAATATGTATGTATGTTGAATTTAGGTCTATAGGTATACTTAGGACCATAATATTAGGAACATTATAGAACCCGAGTGGTGTAGGATATAACCATATTTTTTTAAAGACCCTCATTACATAAAGATACATAATAATCCGATATATGATGGATTTGGAATGATTTGAAATCGACCGATTAGAAAGGGTGTGATGAGTTTTGATCAAGGGATTTTTTTTAACAAATTGCCTTCTATTTAAGAGAATCTATTAAAAAAAATATGATAAAATTTGATGAAAAACTGTAGAAATTCAATATTAAATAATATAAAAAAATAATTTTTGGCGACATCAAATCGATTCGCAATGAAATTCATTTTTTAAAACGAATCGATTTACATACATGCATATTTCAAAAGATATTCGAATATACCTTCAAATAATGTTGTACTGTCATCGGGTGAATTCGGTCTACGAAAACTGGTTTAAAACTCAGTTAAACATTTTTAACTTAGAGCATAATAATACTATGATAATATAAGATATGCTAATTTATACAAGCAATGAATGAAAATCTTCATTGAACAAATTTAGGTTTCTGTATTAATAAAAAACATTTGACAAGAAAATTAACGAATGAATGATGTTTTAATTATATACATATCTATCTTTGAAGAAATAAGCGTGAAATAGATTTTAATATTTTTTCTATTCAATTTAGAAATATTTTTGTAAACTCACAATTATACCTTAATAATAAGAATTTTTAAAAACTTGAATGAAAAATTTGAATGTTAAATAGATACCATCATAGTTTTTTATTATTTACATTTCTCTTAATATTTTAGGGAGTGTATTGGGAATCCCTATACGGGAGTAAAATGTAAAAAGAAATAAATGATTTAAAATATAGTCATCACAATAAATAAGTATTACTTTTTTAATGTGTTCAATACTTTGTTGTTTTAAACATTTTTCTTAAGCGTCTGTTAAGTATTGTTATTTGTGTCTGCTGTTGTGCAAATTTATTGTACATATATTTATATATAAATTTAGAACCCGAACGAATTTCAATATCAGTTCTTTATTTATAGTTGCAGGCTTAAATAAGATTTGTTTAGAACAGAAATATTTTTTTAATATAATGTTTTGGCTACTACTTGTTTCTTCTGTAGCATTATTAGCTACTACAAACGGTCGTGAGTGAATTCAGTTTTTTGCTAATTTTTTAGCGTGATGATTCATTGATTTAAATTGTTTAATTGTCTAGAATATGATAAAGACTGTCAAATGCAAAATCAACAAACTGGCCGCTGTGTACCCATAAAATCATGTAAAAAAACATACGAACTTTTAAATATAATTCTTACTAGTGGAGGTGGTAAACCAACAGATTCAGAAAGAGCGATATTATTAGCATCGAAATGTGGTACTATGAAAAATGAAGTAAGTAGAATATTTTAACATTTAACTGTAAAATTGCATTTGATTACTTCAAGAGAAATTTTTATCATTTCGAGATTGTCATATAAATTAACTTTTAAATATATGTATGTATACTATACTTAACATTTAGTACACACAATATTTTTTGATTTATTAAAAACTTCTAAGGTGTTGAGTGACTTCTAATGTTATAGAGTGTTTCAAATTCACTAAACCGAGTTGAGAATAATAATGTGTTTTTTATTTGTTTATCTCTATAAAATCTATATTCAATTTGGAATCTACTCTCAGTATTTTCAATTGAAAATATCTTCTATTATTATATTAAAATGCCGGTCTCTTTTTTTTTAATCTCAATCTCTCTTCACGTATATATATAAATACAGTGAGTTATAAGCGAAGTTGTATGTATTCAATTAAATACACAAACAATTAAGAAATACGAATATTTGACATTTCCGCATCGTCTCATTAATTTACTAATAATCCTGTCGTTATTTACCCGATTTAGAATCGTATTGTACTAAACTTTCTAATTTTTCGGCAAACAAAGAAATTAAGTTAGAAGTGACCAGTGGTAATTTAAACCGCTCCAAGTAATCAATGATCTAGCGTCATTAAAGTAAATTTTTCAAAGTCTTTAATATTCGCAGAGCTATAAGTGCAGGAGGGCTATCCGGATTTGAGGTTAATATAATATTAAAGAAGTAAGTAAGTATAATCCGGCGTGGCCGACCATATGATACCCCAGACCTTTTATGAATATTAAATGTGATTTATTTTTAATAATAAAGCATTTGTCTTGATATATTTAAACAATTTATGGAAGAACAAGTAAGAGTGTTATATTCGGCTGTGCCGAAAAGGAATGCTTCCTTATAAATAAACTTTGATATTTAAGAATCGATGCTTTTGTTATTATCAAAACAACTTTCTCTTAGGTTTGGTCAATTATGGACCGATCCTCGTCAAATTTTCTAGAACGATTTTAGTTTAGGCTAGTAATGAGCGTTAAAGCCATTTGTGAAGGGGACCTTATATGGGGGGTAGGGTCAATTATGAACCGATCCTTATAAAATTTTACAAAGCGATTTAGGTTCCTATAAAATATGTTCATGTTGAATTTCATCGCTATAGATGCTTCTTTTGAACAGTTATGAGCGTTAAAGTAATTTTCTGAAGGGGACCTTATATGGGGAATAGGGTGAATTATGGACCGATTCTTATAAAACTTTACAATGATATTAAGGTTCCTATAAAATATGTTCATGTCAAATTTCATCGTTATGGAGCTTCTTTAAGGCTGTTATGAGCATTAAAGTCATTTTCTGAAGGGGATCTTATATGGGGGTAGGGTCAATTATGGACCGATCTTCGTAAAATTTTACAAAGCTATTTAGGTTTCTATGAAATAGGTTCATGTCGATTTTTATCGCTATAGATGCTTCTCTTAGACAGTTATGAGCGTTAAAGTCATTTTCTGAAGGGGATCTTTTATGGGGTTTACGGTCAATTATGGACCGGTCCTTATAAAATTTTGCAAAGCGATTTAGGTTTCCATAAAATAGGTTCATGTCGAATTTCATTGCTATATATGCTTCTTTTAAAGAGTTATGAGCGTTAAAGTCATTTTCTGAAGGGGACCTTATATGGGGGATAGGGTCAGTTATGAACCGATCCTTATAAAATTTTACAAAGCGATTTAGGTTTCCATAAAATAGGTTCATGTCGAATTTCATTGCTATAGATGCTTCTTTTGGACAGTTTTGTGCGTTAAAGTAATTTTCTGAAGGGGACCTTATATGGGGGATAGGGTCAGTTATGGACCCATCCTTATAAAATTTTACAATGATATTAAGGTTCCTATAAAATATGTTCATGTCGAATTTCATCGGTATAGATGCTTCTTTTGGACAGTTATGAGCGTTAATGTCATTTTCTGAAGGGGATCTTATATGGGGGGTAGGGTCAATTATGGACCGAACCTTTTAAAATTTTACAAAGCGATTTACGTTTCTCTAAAATAGGTTCATGTCTAATTTCATCGCTATAGATGCTACTTTTAGTCAGTTATAAGCGTTAAAGTAATTTTCTGAAGGGGAGCTTATATGGGGGATATGGTCAATTATGGACCGATCCTTATAAAATTCTACAAAGATTTTAAGGTTTCTGTAAAATATGTTTATGTCGAATTTCATCGCTATAGGTGCTTCTTTTAGTCAGTTATGAGCGTTAAAGAAATTTTCTGAAGGGGACCTTATATGGGGGCTAGGCGAAATCGTGGACCGATAATGCCCATTTTCAATACCAAACGAACTGCATCAACTAAAAGTATCTATGCAAAATTTCAGCTCTCTAGCTACTTCCGTTTGGACTCTATCGTGTTTTCAACAGACAGACGGACGGACATGGCTAGATCGTCTTAGAATCTAATATGGACCCAGAATATATATACTTTTATGGGTCTTAGACGAATATTTCAATGTGTTACAAACGGAATGACAAAAACAATATACCCCCCATCTTTTTGATGGTGGGTATAAAAACAAACATTCAAGGGTCAAATCAGAACCGATCTTTAGGAAATTTGGCAAGGTCATCAAGACTTGCATAAAACCTAGTTGTGACGCTTTTTAACAAGATGCAAGTATATTTAACATAATTATGAACTCAAAAGCCCTTTTCGGGGTTTCTATTATATATGGCTAGGTAAAATAATAGGCCGTTTTAACCATTTTCAATGGGCTTCGTTCTTGGGCCATAAACATCGTATGTGCCAAATTTCATCCTCCAGACGGACATGGCTCAATCGACTCAGAAAATGATTCTAAGCAGGTGGGTATAGGACGAATATTTTGGTGCGTTACAAACATCAACACAAACCCAATATTCCCTCCCCACTATAGTGGTGTAGGGTATAAAAAATAAATTTTATGTCTGAATTAAATTTACTATAAATGTTTGCGACAGAACATTTGAAGTGTCCTATGTTAATGTTTAGTAGAATGGCACTTTCGGGATTTGAACCTATTCTTACATTAACTGCCTTATCCAAAACGATGGTTATTAAAACCTGTTTTTATATGTTTCCTATTTTTTGTTCAATTCAGGAACCAAGCTCTACTTTTTATCTTGTTAATTTTTAAAACATTTTAGGGCTAAAATAAGAATTTACGAAAGTTTTGAGAACTCTTTTTAGCATGTCTCCCACATATTTTATAATAAAATACTTATATGTCAGCCCACTTTTATTGTTCCCTGGGTTTCGATTTTTTTTTTAATTTTTTCTCGTCTGTGTAATTGAAACTTAATTTGAAAGAATCACTTGTTCAGTTTAGCCCATATCAACTGAATATAAGTAGGATATCGTTAACTATGTAGTATCAGAATTTATAATTTAATATTGGTCGGTCAAAATTATACAATAATTTTTATTTTTTTTGTATTTTTTGAAGACTTTAGTTTGCTGTACCGAATCGGAAATTCAGCTGAATGTTGATGGTTTGAACATATTGAAAAATAATACTTGTGGTATTTATAGTGTGGATAAAGTTTCGAATGGTCATCAAGCAGCATTATTTGGTTATCCATGGATGGCTCTACTAAAATATAAAGATGAACGTCAACCCTTTAAATGTGGTGGCACAATAATAAGTGATCGTAAGTTAATGAATATTTTGTTAAATATTTAACATAAATTTTAATTGTTTTTTTTTTTTTTTTTTTAATTTCCAATAGAATACATTTTAACGGCAGCTCATTGTGTTCATAAATTGGAACATTTACTGTAAGTCTTTATAATAGTAAATCTTTATATTTAACTTATATATAGAATAAAACAAATATATAAGATCATGACCTATGTCTATGTATAAACCACCATCTGAAGTTCTTTTTTAATTCTTTAAAAAGGACGTTTTATTGTAAATTTAAGATAGCCAATAGTCCTGAGAACAGATCATATTGTTTCCAGGATTAATTTTAATTTTAGTAATTTGACATTTAAATCAGTTTTATTAAAATTGAATCAATAATTTTTTAATCCTTTATCATATTTTTCTTCACTTTTGAACAGTAATGCAGTACGTTTGGGAGAACATAAAATAAGCACAGAAAGGGATTGTATTAAAACACCACGAAAAGATATATGTGCTCCACCTGTGGAGGATGTTGGAATAGAAGAAATAATAATTCATGAGAAATACACTAGGAGCCTTTATCATGACATAGCTTTGATACGTTTGAATAGAAAAATTACATTTCAACGTAAGTTTATAATTTACAACTAAATCATAAAACAGTGAATAACTTGACTCTAATTTCAGGTCATATAAAACCCATTTGTTTGCCAATATATGATAACTTACGTAATAAGGAATACAGTCAATATGTCATCTCTGGTTGGGGTACAACAGAAAATGGTTAGTGCAAATATTATATTTTTAAATTTTATTCTCTAATTAAAAGTATATTTTCTCACTTAATAGGCACTACATCCGATATTCTGTTAGTCGCTATTGTTAACAAAGTCGATCGCATGGAGTGCGAGAGATTGTTAAGAATGCATCGCCTTCGATGGCCAATAACAATGGGACAAATTTGTGCCGGTGGCAAAGATTTAGTAGATACCTGTCGCGGTGATTCTGGTGGACCATTGGGATATCGCGACTTTTATAATGATACACCACGTTTTATACAGTTTGGTATTGTCAGTTTAGGTTTGGAAGCGTGCGGTGTTAAGGAAGTACCAACTAGTTATACAAATATTTCATATTATTTGCAATGGATAACGGATCATATCAGTGCAAAATAGGACATAAGAAAAATGTAGCCTGGTGTTCAAACTATTTTTAATTATAATAATCAAATTATCTTTAATAACACATGTGTAAATCTAAATCGAAATTGTCACCTTCGGAACTGATTCTGAGGATGTTTGCAGCGGTTCTGTAACTAGTTCTTAAATCAATGATTTTTGTTAGAATTTGTCTTCGGAACTTCGGAACTAGTTCTAAGGAACGTATATACTTTATTTAAAAATGGTTTTATTCAGCGATTTCTATACGATATTATGGAGATTAGAGATTAGAACTAATTTTGAGAAACTGTTGAGGAATTATTATTATTGTAACAATTTAATTTACAAAACTTACCTACATATCTTACGTAAAATTCATTATCTATCTGCAGCACCTATAACACCCTGTAGCAATTTTGAAAAAAGCTTTCACACATAGAAAAGTTGATATGCATATAAAATTAGATTCCATATATAGGAATTCTGCATACTCTGATTTTTGTAATCAACTCTTATGTCCTTAAAAAAGGACTTCAAAGTTTAAAGGACTTACAATTCCAAACGAATATTTTAAATATTTATATGTATTGTATGATGCTAATATTGGTATCAGATAAAAGCTGGGAATCTGTACATTCTATCTGTATTATTTATTTGACTCAAATCGAAAAAGAAATTAAATTTAAAAAGGTCTCATTTTCGAAACAAAAATTTTTAACTATTTTTTTGTGACAAATTTTCTTTAGGTTTTCATTTCTTTTTTGATCCTGATGAATTGAAATAAATAATATTAATTTGAAGCAGAGGTTCTCAGCTTCTGTTGATATTAGTATTAATACCAAATTTTGTATATATATTTGGAATTACATCAATAGAAATCGTATGTTCTTTAAAGTTTAAGGTCATTTTACAGGGACATACGAATTGATTATGAAAAACTGAGTACACAGAGTTAATGCTAATGGTCCACAGAATGATGTACGCAAAGATTTTTTCATGTTGCACTTTCTATTCTCCTGGTACAATTCAATCAGGAATCTCCTTAATTCGTTAAAGTTCAGTTGTATGCAGAAATATACATAAAATTATTTTTGTATTGAAAGAAAGACTATTTAATTACAAAATACTTGACTTTTGATATACAAAACGTTGCCAAATTAATTGGAAATTAGTAAAAATTATAATTAACCTCCGGTGGCTACATACTATGTATATTATCTGTATTCTAAGAATTCAATAAATTATTTTTCTTAGAACTTTATATGAACGCGAGCCCAAAAAAATATTTTTATACGAACCATAAAAAATAGGGGTATATGTACATATTGATTTTGTCATTGCGTTTGTAATTTTCAATTCTAAACTCATTTGAATTGACTAAAATTTTATTCAATTAATTTTTGTGTGCGAATGATTTGCGAACTAGTTCAAAAATGAATAATTCATTTGCAGCTCTAGTAAATATGTATCTTGTCATTGAGTAAATCTTATAAATAAATACCAGAAGGATCCTTTCATAAAATCCTATAGGGCCGTCTTCCGAAATTCACTTTAAATATGTATATCACATGCTTTGATGGTGAGTGTATATGATTCGGTATAGCCCATTATGACAGTCTTGCTTGTTATGTTTAAGTCGATTTACATATTTATATTTTACTTAAAATTTTCTTATCTCAATCTGCAATAGAAAGAAGCAGTGTTGCCAATTTA
This sequence comes from Lucilia sericata, assembly GCF_015586225.1. Lineage (NCBI taxonomy): Eukaryota > Metazoa > Arthropoda > Insecta > Diptera > Calliphoridae > Lucilia > Lucilia sericata. The sequence continues at coordinate 209,360 of NW_023994814.1, forward strand.
GCACTTTTAGTGCTAGATTTAGCATCTTATAAACTTATTTAGCACCCAAAAAGGTAATCGACCACCTAGCACCATTTGTAGCATTTTCAAATATTCTTTGCCTTTTTTATCGTTGTTCAAAAGGTACTTTTTTAATTTTCTATTATATTGAACCTAGAAACATGAAAATAAACAAGTTGAGCCCGGATTAGGTGACTGCCTATAAAAGAGGACGCTTTGGTACTTTTCCGGAACTTTTTGAATTTTCTATAATATTCATTGTTTCAAAATATGCAGATACTAAAGAGAAATTTGCGTCACAGGACCTGAATATATGTATTTAAAAAAGGATTTAATTTATGTCTTCCCATTAGAATGTTCCTTAAAATATCTTTATAACTGTAAACCAGGTTTCAAAACAAGTAGGAAAGTATTGTCGGGCATGGCCGACCCTACTTTCTTACTAATACCCTACACTATGTTGAATTTTACAATGTATTTAAGTAATTTATTCATAAAAAAACAAATTTTCTAAATGAGGCTTTATATAAGAGTATAGGTCAAACATCGGCTGATCCTTATTAAATTTGAGAAAAGGATATATTTTTAAATAACAGTTAGTTATGTTGAGTTTCATTGCGATACAAATGGTTATAAGTCAATTTTAGACGTTTAAGACATTTTTTGAAGGGGGGTTTGTATGGGGGCTAGGGTCAAATAAGGGCCTCTCTTTTGGAAAATATCATATATACTTATATAAAACTTATTTGTGCCAATTTTTGGAGAGATAATAGCATATTTGACGTAATTATGCCATAAAAAGCCCAAATCGGGAGGTACGGTTGTAAGGGGGCTAGGTGAAATAATGGACCGATTTCAACCATTTCAGATAGGCTTCGTCCCTGTGCCAAAAAACACATTTGGTCCAAATTTCATCAAATTATACCTTGCTTACAAGGTTTACATGGACAGCCAGCCAGCCGAACAGACGGACGGACATGTTTTAATCGACTCAAAAAGTGATTCTGCGTCGATCGGTATACTTTAAGGTAAGGTAGGACCAATATTTTTGTGTGTTACAAACATCAGCACAAACGTATAATACCCTCCCCACTATAGAGGTGTAGGGTATAAATATTCAAAACAAAAAGTTTATGTGTTGCGCATCAATTCACTCGTTCAATGGAACGGTTCCGGAACTAGTCCTTTAATAAATGATTTTAGTTTGATTTTGCTATCCTCAGAAACAATTCTAATTCTACTAGCTAAAAACATTATTATAAAAAAGTACCAAAAATAGAGTAATTTTTGAAAAATTCTAGGAGAGCAATATTAAAAATCCGCTTTTTGGGCTACATAAATTAAGAATCAAAAACTCTAAAACCAGTAATTATACAAATTTTATTCTGTATTAAAATTATCTCATAATAAGTTTAAAAATTTTAAATCAAATATTTTACAATAGAAAAAGCTTTTTTTTTTTCCAATTAGGTTTTGGCAACACTAATTTGAAGTATTTTAAAAATAAATGATTATAAAAAGATTGATTGATCTGTATATAAATTAATTTTTTTTAATAAGAAGTTTCAGATCATATCACTCACTGAACGGAAGAATAATGTTTTACGATTTCATAATAATAATTCCTTTACTGTGGACAATTGCACAAGGACGTAAGAAATTTTGAAATTATTTCTTTTCATTGCATATATGAATATATTTTTTCTTAAACAGAGTATGGAACTAATTGTTTACTTCCCAATCATCGAAGTGGCCTGTGCATGCCTTTGAAATCTTGTAAATCGACATATAGAATAGTTAATAATATTCTTGACAATGGCGGTAAAATTAGCAATGCTGATCGAGAAAAGCTTTTGAGTCTACAATGTGGAACTATGAGACATATTGTATGTATGACAGTATATTTGTTTGTATTTTAAATTTAGTATAATTGATTATTTAAAGCACTTGGTATGTTGTGAAGAGTCTGATATTCAATTAAATCCTCTCGGTTTAGATTTACTAACAAATAATTCTTGCGGCATAGAAAACACAAATAGAGTAGCATACGGTCGAGATGCTAAATTATATGGTTTTCCTTGGATGGCTTTGTTAAAGTACGACGATCCTATAAAGCCATTCAAATGTGGAGGATCATTAATAAGTGATCGTAAGTATTTTTAATAAATCTAAAATTCTATTTAAAAATATACAAATGTTCATTTAAAGTTTTGTTGTTCTTACTTTAAGAATATGTTTTAACTGCAGCTCACTGTATTAATGAAACCTTAAAGACACTGTAGGTATATATTTTAATTCACAGTTAATAAATAAGTGAATAAATAAAACAAATAAGTATCTACATAATTTACGACATACATATATTTCAGTATTGCAGTAAGACTTGGAGAACATCGCATTAGCACCGAACAAGACTGTGAAAACTTGGGTAGAAAAACTATTTGTTCTCCACCCGTCGAAGATATTGGCATTGAAGAAAATTATAAAACATGAGCATTATACAAAAACTTATGTACATCATGATCTTGCATTACTGCGTCTCAATAGAAAAGTTCGCATTCAACGTAAGTAAAATTTTTGATATTTATGTATTTATAAAATTATTTAATAAAATTTTATGTAGAACATATTAAAACTATCTGTTTGCCAATATACGACAATTTAAGAACAAAAGAATATGATAAGTATGTCATATCCGGATGGGGAGCAACCGAAAGAGGTCTGTAACGATTTCTATTGAAATATGCTAGATCAGCATGAAAACGTTTTATTACTTTAGATATGTTATCCGATGTTCTCCAGGTTGCTGTTATATCAAATATAAATCACGTAGAATGTCAAACACAGTTAAGAACGTTTCGTTTTCGCCAGAATATAACAAGGGGACAATTTGTGCCGGTGGTGAAAATTTGACTGACACCTGTAAGGGAGATTCTGGTGGACCTTTGGGTTATAGAGACATTTACAACGGCAAGCCAAGGTTTATACAATTCGGAATTGTAAGTTTTTGGTGTTACTGGCTGTGGCCGTATAATAGCACCATCTATATTTACAAATGTTGCTCACTATATACAATGGATAACGGATAATATGTACTGAAACATTGATTTTTTTAATATATAAATATAAAATATTTTAATATATAAATAAAAAGATATCTTCTATATACATATATAAAAAAGTAGAGCTCCTGACTAATTTGTCGTACAACCTAAACGGCTGAACCTAAAATCATGATATTTTGATAGGAGATGTCTTCTTAAATTACGTTTAAGCGGTAAAAATTGTGTTTATTTTTGATATTTAACAAATTTTCTGAGGGGGGCTTTGTATGGGCCAAGTGATGCCCGTTCAGTAAAAAATTCAGCAGGGTCATTAAAGCTAGTATAAAATTTGTTGTACCGCTTTTTGTCTAGTACGAGTATATTAAAACAAATGTTGATCTCAAAAGTCATATTCAGGGGGTTTAGTTGTATGAGGGCTAGGTGAAATCATGGAAAGATTTTAACAATTTTCAATAGGCTTCGTCCATGGAACAATAGAAGATTATAATGATGAAAGTGTACTTTATTATAAAAAATTTATAATAGTGTTCACATGATATACACTTATACATTTGTATTGACATAAATGTTGAAATAAAGAAGATTACCTTTATAGAATGTTAATTTTCTGGTGGCACATTATGACTCAATCCGATATTTATATATCGATGTCACTAAAGTAAAACTTTTTAATACATTTAGAATGTTTTCAATAAAAAAGATGGGTGGGTATATTGAGTTAATAATTCCGATTGTAACACATTAAAATATTGACGCATACCCTCAGAAGGATATTTGGATCATTATTAGATTTTAAAACAATCTAGGTCTAAAATTCAAAAAATATTTGTTTTATGAAGCTAGTGAATTTTGTAGAGGTCGGCTCATATTGTACTCAAGCCCACATTAAAGGTCATATATCACTACAATATAGATATATGATAATAAAATTCAGAATATATAAATATATATATATATATATATATATATATATATATATATATATATATATATATATATATATATACAGTGTCTCTCATAAGTATTCGAATTTAGGTAAACTATGAAAAGAAACCAAATTTAATAATATATTTTGTGTGGGAAATAAATAAATAAATTTGTTATATTGTCTAGATAGTCTTTAGTTTTGATATCACGCCCCTTAAAACTTGAAAACTTTACATTTACTTAAATTAGTTATGCTTTTTTTAAAAAAAGTCCATGAAACTACTTCACAAAAGTATGCGAATTTTTCCTGTATTTCATATTTGATCATATTATACGATACACACATTTTAGAATCGCATGGTTTTATGCTTAATATAGTTTTAAGGGGTTACTATCAACCGCATGGATATATTTTTGACCCATTTGGTCCACAATTTTGGGGGATTTGTACCCTCTTTTCATGTAATATCATTAAAATGGCGATTTTGGCTATATTTGTAATGTTTTCACCCTTTTTCCAGAGATAAAACCAAAATTTAATATTGGAATTAAATAGAAACCATAGGGTATCTAAAAATAATATTTTTTGTTATAAGGATCTGTACTTAAACGTTCCAAGATGTATTTTTGCTATCGTTTTGCAGTTTCTAATTGAATTATCTGGATCATAAGTCCCTTTTCGTACCTCTAGGGACGATATTTTCCGACAAAGTTGTCTAGTGTATATTCATGTACATATTGGCACTAATGTATTTTAAATTTTCAATATATTATAGCGGTATTAACAACCCCAAAACATGCCTTAACAAAACGTCATCCTATATAGTAGATTTCAGTTTTTACTACTCGTAACTTTCACGCTTATGTTGCCCGTTACAATAACACTGTAAGTCCTAAATTTTGGTTTTAATTTGATCATAGTAAATAATATTTAAACACATATCAACATTTTTGATGTGATCATAATGATATCGTGCCATGCAGCATGGAGGCCATTGGTATATAAAATAATGATTTTACTATTTTGAATGGTGTTTCTTCGAGGCATGTTTTGGAGTTGTACACTTCCACAACACATTGAAAACTTAAAATGTATAAAAGCTGATATCTAAAAGAATATATACCAGAAAACTTTCCCCGAAAATAGTTGATCCTAGTATTATAAAAATGGACTTAAGTTCCAATATATTGAATAGCGAAAGAAGAATGATCCGAATAATTTATCTTGGAACGTTTTAAATACAGATTCTTGTAACAAAAAGATATTATTTTTAGATACCCCAAGGGGTCTTTTGAGTCCCATATCAAATTTTTGTTTTATCTCTGGAAAAAAGGAGAAAAATTTACAATTATGGTCAAAAATCGCTATTTTAATGATATTACATGAAAAAGGGTACAAATTCCCCAAAATTGTGGACCAAATGGGCCAAAAATATATCCTTTCCGTGGATAGTAACCCCTTTAAAACAATATTACGCATAAAAACCATTCGATTCTAAAATTTGTGTTGCGTATAATATGATCAAATATGAAATACAGGAAAAATTCGTATACTTTTGTGAGGCAATTTCATGGACTTTTTTTAAAAAAGCACAATTAATTTAAGTCAATACAAATTTTTCAAGTTTTAAAAAGCGTGATATCAAACATAAGGACTATCTAGACAATATAACAAATTAATTTATTTATTTTGCACACAAAATATATTATTAAATTTGGTTTCTTTTTATAGTTTACCCAAATTCGAATAATTATGAGAGACACTGTATATATCCTGCTCAAAATTAATTTTAATTTACGACACAGGCTTTGAAAGTGATTGTATATAGTGAACATGTATATAACTCTCTCTTGATTGTTATTATTTTAATTTGCGTTTATTGATGACGTATTAAACTTAATCATATATTCAAAATATGATTGAGATTTTGTATTGACTGAATAAATTATTTGTCAGTTGCATTTAGGAACTACATTTTTAC
>NW_023994815.1:0-30000 GCF_015586225.1 Lucilia sericata
CAGTTCTAGTTCAGTTCTAGTTCAGTTCTAGTTCAGTTCTAGTTCAGTTCTAGTTCAGTTCTAGTTCTATTTCAGTTCCACTTCAAAAAATTATATTCTGAGTTATTTTCTCATTTTCAAACTTAAAATTAATTTTTAAAAAATTTTTTTATTTTATTTCTTACATTAAACTTGAAAACCTGACTTATTAAAAATAATTAAATGTTGATTGAAATGGATTAAAAAACCTGCAAAAATTAACCTAAACCTTGACATTGATCTTGTAAATTTACCAAAAGAAACAAGTTAAGACCAACAAAAATCCAAGCAATTACAAGTTTTAGCACGCACAGAGAGAGAAATAATGTAAGACAAATAAATACACTGAAAGAAAGCATTCAGATAAAACCAATAGAATTTTTAATTAAAATATTTTCATTATAACAATTGGATGCCAAAATGGACACACTAAAACTATTAAATTTACTTTCCAGAAAAATAAATCGACTTTAATTTTTTTTTTTTTCTTTAAAAAATTTTAAGCAATATAAATTTTGCCTTTAATAGAATCTCTATTTAAATATGCAAGAAGTTTGTACTATAAACAATTAACTTTTTTTCTTTAATAATAAATAAAAATTGAAAACAGACACTAAATATGTTTATAGAATAATTAATGATTATGTTAAAAGATTTTTATTTTATTTTTTAGTTTTGTAATTGTTGTTCTCTGTTCATCCATATTAATTACATTAATTTAGTTATAAATCATTTAAAATTGAAAACCTACTGACAATTGAAAATGTAATGGAAAAATACTGGTTAGTGGTGCCGTAGTCAAAAGACTTTAAATGGCAAGAAGAAAAACAACAATAACATAAAAACCAAGAATATGTAATCATCTTGAACAATTCTAACAATTTATGGGGTTTTAATGTCAAACTTGTAAGAAAAAAAGAAAAACACAAATTTAATTAAAGGTTAAACCAAACAAGTTCTTGACAAGCTGTTTACACTAGCCAGAGAATTTTGTTAAAAGTTTAAACATAAATAGCAATGTTTTCAAATCGAATAGCAACATGTTAAAGACAAAATTATATATAAAATTACTTAGTGTGAACACAGAATTTTTGTTCAGGTGGCTTACAAAACTATTAAACCATTATAATTTCTTAACAGAATTGAACAACGCAAAAGAAACTTGAGCTTTGTGTTTTATCTAAATCTTTATTACACTTATATTTAGCCTTTGCAGCATATTAAAAAAATTATACAAAATGCCATTTGAAAAAAAAAATCCTTTAATAAAAAATCATCTTCAAAATACACTTCCTATTATAAGGAATTTAAGAAATAAAACACAAAAGCCTGGGTAACTAAACCACTTTAAGCATGAATCCTCTTTTTAAAACAATTTTTTCTCAATATTCAAACTTGAGAAACAAGTTCTTAAAAAAAACACACACAATTTCTTTTTAGAAAAAGTCATTGTACTTTAAGCACGAGTCCTAAGTATCTGTCATATTGATTATTTAATATAAATTTTTTCAACTTTTCAAGATGATGCTTCTTTTTTTTTCTGAACATGTTTAAGGGGTTTCCATTTTTTTATAAGTTTAAAGATACGTTCACATCTAACAAATATTTGAAGGAAATTTTCTTTAAAATTTTATTACTTTCAAAAGACTTTATTATTTCTTTAGGCCTTTTTATGTTACATCCAAAATATATTTACGAAAAATTCTGTTTACGTTTCATTTGTCAAATATTTGTTAGATGTGATCGTACGTACCTCTTAAGCTAAAATATGTTAAAAACTGATATAAAAACTCCTGCTCAATGTTTAAATGACGTTGCAAAAGTCAGACCAGACGCAAAGTGTTAAACCTGTTTCAATGGTAGGAGATTTAAGTTAGTAGTGTTTTAATCAAGTTATCACTTGTTTTTAGACACGTTACAATATTATTATTTATGTTTGCTTTTTTTTGTATTATATAACGGCTTTTTATGGCAATAAATTTTTAAATGTGAAAAAAAATGTATTAACAAAATTGGCTATAAAATATGTCTGGACATTTAAGAAATTTTCAATTCAATAAAGTTGAAGTGGTTTTGTTATGTACACTGGAAAAAAATAAGCAATATTGGTACATAACTGTGTGATTTCAGAATTACTCTTGTAATCGGCCACAGCATTGTCATTCTTATCGCTATGCTGCGGAATGTTTCTCCAAAACATCTTGTACAACATAACGCATTCAATGATCGGTGATATATATAAATTTCAAGAGCCATAACTCCATTTACAAAACCTAAATTCCGAATTCTAGAATTTTTTCGGATAGCGACTTTTGTAAAATCGATTGTAAACACATCTTCTGTAAAGAGCAATTGTTTAGGGGATTAAAAAGTCTTAAATTTCGGAATTTAGACCAATACCTGAAAATATCTAAATGATCTCTTCTCATTGTTCGACTGTGTTCTCTAAGCTTTACTTTATTCATAGCTTTAAGATTTCGATCTAAAAGTAAAAATATTTTAACTTATGGCCCACTTTGAAGACATGGTTATAGTTCGAGCATTCTGAAATCTCGATTTTAAGCTTCCTTGATATATCTATGTCAATATGCCGGATCGAATTTAGTTCTAAACTATTCAAAAAAGGTCACTTTTGCCATGGGAATAAAACTCATCCACCTTTTAAAAAAATGTTTTAAATGATTATGATCGAACAATTTTGAAAAGTAAAGCATCTGGAAGCAAACTATATAAAAACTTTACTCCAGACATCGGCAAAGAGTAACAAAAAAGCTCTCTTACGAGATTTTTTTTCTGAGCTACGTTCATGGGAAAGCGAGAACGCAAAGAGACTTAAAACTTTCGATTTTTTATTGTATTTACTTCAATGTCCTGGATCGAATTTTGTTCTAACCTTTTCAATAAAGCTCAATTTGGCCATAAGCTGAGGGATTTCAACTCATTTGCCTTTAAAAAATGAATGTCATCCAACAATTTTGACATCTGGGACGGAATAACTATATTAAACTTTTACTCTAGATATTAGTAATGAGTAAGAAAAAAGCTGTCTGAGTGTGAAAGCTAGAACTCAAGGAGAATTCAGGATTTTAAACTTTTGATCTCTTTATTTTATTTATTTCAATGTTTTGGATCGAATCGTGTTCTAAACTTTAAAAAAAAACTCTTTTAGGCCATTAGCTGAGGGAATTAAACTCATCTACCTTTAAATTATCTAATTGAACTCATAATTGTACTGGGAGCGAATCTATAATAAAATATGACCCCAGATATCGGCAAAGAGTAAGCTATTTACATGTGAAAGCCGGAGAGCTTTTTATCGATACCGTTATTGACAATGAATTTACTTTTGACTTGGATGTTTTTGGACCCACAAAGCTTTTTGCATGAAATCTGTTATAATCTTAAACCAAAGCTCTACAACGTTCTTGCCTTTAGGTTTTGTAAAAAGAAGTCCGAAATACATTTTCTATCTCTTCATTTAAATTAGAGATATTTTTATTTTATCAAAAGGGATAACATTTTCCGAAATATAAATTGTAAAAAAAGCTTTTAATTTGTTTACTTGGACCATACATTAGAATTGTTAAAAGAAGGACTTGGATTGCGAAACCACACATTCGCAAGTTGTGTAAAACATACAGATCTGCATGGTACAAGCAATCTTTTACGGTTATACCGCCGATCATGAATGGGCCAAAAAGAACTCTGAAGATTAATAATAAAAATTTTAGTTTTCGTGATTTAACTTATTTACCATATTCTACTTTCGATCCCTATCTAGTACTCAAATTAATTCAGATTTAAAATGCATAGAACACTTTCGAAAATATCTAACCAAAAGCCAACCAATGTTTTAGAGAAATCAATGAATTGGCAATAAATTTAAATCCAATTTGTGTCCGAAACTTAATATAATATTCAAAACGTAACAAGATCATTTAGTTTTAGGTTCAATGACCTGTAATCAAAATATCAAAAAGATGTCAATTTACCAAAACAAGGGCAAGACAGGTTGGTTCCATTTAAATAAAAACTAAAGAACCAGTCTTTAGAGTTATAAATGATACAACATTTAACTTTTCAGTTAATAGTTATCAAACTTCAACTACATTTGTTTAAAAACAAATTTAAATTGATCATATAAATTTAAAAAAAAAAGCTAAATGCAAATATTCCACTCATTAGAAATATAATGTGATGAATAGATAAAATAAATAATACAATTTTATTTACATTTAATAAATATTTATAAATTTGTTCTACTAAAAAAAAAAACTAAACGTTAACTGACGTATAAGCAGCAGTTCAAAATTTTTGCAGCTTGAACTCTAAATTATAACCGATACATAAATATAATAAAAAATGAAACCTATTAACCTAATTTATATGCAAATTATATTCATAATTTTTAAGCTTGTGTAAAAGTTTGTTTATATATTTGTTATTAACAATTTTAGTTTTTTAGTTGTTTATTTATAATTTAATAAATACTTAGTTGTGGTTCTTTAAACTAAATTATGTTTATTTAATTTTTAGGAAAATTAAATTTATTTTATTTATAGTCACATCAGGGTTATCACAATTATCTATAATTTTTAGTGTTTTTTTGTAGTTTTTTTTTACGCATTAGAAAGATTCTTTATTTTTTATAATTATTTATAAATTATGTCACTTTATAAGGTGATAATTTTTGTTAAAATTATTTTTTTTTGCAAAATTTTTGTTTAATATAGAAATTATTTTGCTCTAATTATTTGTTTAAATAATTAACTACTTGTTAATTAAACAGAAAACTTTCTATAATAAACAAAATTTACTTAGACGAATATTTTCGTTAAACACTGTAACAATTTCACATCTATAATAGCTTTCAATTATCTGTTTAATAATATACTAAAGCTTTATAAACTTTTATGTTTCATTACAATTTCTCTCTTTGAGAAAGTTTTCTCTCTTTACACCTTCAACTCCAAATTAACCAATGATATCTTAGGCCCACTTCTTCGGCTTCAAATCTTTTCATTAAATCCATTTGATTAAAATTAATTTCTGCTGGTTTCCACTGCTGGGTCCGGCATTCCATATTCTCCTCTTCTAAACATAATGTTTGGCTAAAATTTAACTTTAGCAACAACACTACTCCCATTAAGGCACAAATTGTAATAAATTTTGAAAATTTATATTGATTTTCATTTAATAAAAAAATATTTGTTTGATCCATATTTAAAAAAAAAAACTAGAGATTCTTTAACGTTAAATTGTTGTTTTTCCAAGACTAGTTAAGGTAAATGTGTGGAGAGATACTTTCGAACAATTAATATTTATACTTTCCTATATGGGGAAATTGCAATAAACAATTTGCGCCAATTGTTTATTAAAGCTTTTTTTGTTTTGAAACAAAAGCTTATCGATTTGCCGGTTGTTTTTGTTGTTTGTTATATAGCACCGCTAGAGTGGAGACTCAAGAGTAAATCTTTACATAAAAAAATTTTAGAAAAGTTTTGTTGTTGTTTTCTACAAATTTGTTTTACCTCAACATTTGCCCAAAGTAATTCTTTTTTATCAGATTTAAAACTTTGTCCGCCAACTTTCTTCTCTAGCTATTACTCTATGTCTCAATGTATTTATTTGAAAATACTTTACTTTGATAAATGGCTTTTCGTAGCGTTGTGAAATATTTTAACATGTTTTATCAATCGCGCTAAAGCCAAAACATTAGAAAATTCTTGGTAAAAAAAATATTATGAAATTCAAAAGTAAACAATACATTCCCAGCAAGAACTTACTATTCAATGACAATGCAGTGACATACCGCCTGCTTTACTTAGAAGGAGTTTAGTTATGACTTACAAGTAACTACAAATTTACGTAAGTGTTTACTCTTTAAACTTGATATTTTGTTTTCAAATGTTGTTTTTTATAAGCGACCTCAAAAACAAAACTACTTACATAACTCCTTATTAACAAGCGATTGTCATAAGTACTTATTTAACTACCTATTTCTAAGCAAGCGTGGTATGTACATGCCTCCAATGTCATCAACGTGTTAAAATAATGCTATTATGTAAAAAAATTTAGCATTTTTCCATGTAGGTTTTTGCTTGGTTAAAGCTAAAATTACAGCATTACAGCTAAAACTACAGCGGGGCTTTTTAGATTATTATCTGATATTACAATTCCACTTTCATTTGTCAATCTTGTTATCAATATATTTTCAAAGTTACCAGATGTTTGCTGAAGTTATCACAAAAGATCAATTGAACGAATGAACGAAAGTAGTACTGAGTACAGAGTTTAGAGCTTCTCTAATATCGTTAGCATAATGCAACCCTGTAAATAAAAGCTTTAATTATTCAATTATCGAAATTTTTCTTTGACGATCTTTTGCAAAATGCACATGGTATCTTGATTCTTTTGAAACGATTGATGATCTCTGATTTACTGAAACGATCATCTGATCGTTGATCTCTTGCTAAAATCACATGCTTCTCGGATCCATTCGAAGCGATCATCTGATCGATGATCTTTTGCTAATAGCACTTTGATCCTTTGATCATCTGATCATCTTTTGCTGAAAGCACATTCAACTTTAAACCTTTCGAAACGATCATCTGATCAATGATCTCTTGCTAAAAGCACATGCTACTTTCATCCTTTCGAAATGATCATATGATCGCTGATCTCTTGCTAAAAGCACATGTTACTTTCATCCTTTCGAAACGATCATCTAATCGATGATCTTTTGCTTAAAGCATATGTTACTTTCATCCTTTCGAAACGATCATTTGATCGATGATTTCTTACTAAAAGCACATGCTACTTATATCCTTTGAAACGATCATCTGACCGATGATCTTTTGCTAAAACAACATGTTACTTAAAATTTCAAACCTTTCGAAACGATCATCTGATCGACGATCTCTTGCGAAAAGCACATGCTACTTTGATCCCTCCGAAACGATTATCTGATCGATCATCTTTTGCTAAAAACACACGCTACTTTGATCCTATCGAATCGATCATCTGATCGATGATCTCTTGCTAAAAGCACATGTTATTTTGATCCTTTCGAAACGATCATCTGATCGATGATCTTTTGCTAAAAACACATATTACTTTAAACCTTTCGAAACGATCATCTGACAAATCATTTCTCGTAATTATTATTTTTAGTACAACAATTTATTTAACCAGAAATTTGCACAAACATATTACTTCTTTCGTGGAATTATTAAAGAAATTCCTTAAAAAAAATATAAATAATATTTTTATTTATTATACAATTTAAAAATTTAATTTGAGGATACTAAGTATAGAAATAATTTTTGTATACAACCTTCAAAATTAACTGGCATCTGTGTCTTGAAAATTATAAAGCCGCAAACAAAATTTAAAATTTCCAAAACAAAAAAATTTTTAAAAATTGTGTTGTAATCAATACACCAACACTCGCACACAAAACAAAAATTCATTACAATAAATTTAAATTTGTGAGGTTAACAGATTTACAAAACATCTTTTTATTTAATTTTTTTTTTTAATTCTGTTACATAAAACTTGTATAGAAACATTCTTAGGATGTTCTCAAATTGAAATGTTTGTGGTTTTAATTTTAGTTTTTTTTTTTCTTGTTCAACTACAACATGATCATCAACATCATTCATTCATTATATGATGATCGTTATGAACAAAACAAATTAATTAAAGCAAACGTAACGACTTTGCCTAAAGCTATTCTTCTACTAGAGGTCATAGAAGATATAAAATCTGCATATGAAATAATGAATTTGACTTGCTGTCGGACTGACTTAACAATATTTTGTTTAATTCTTTGTTGTTGTCGGTTTTAATAATACAAACACATAATAATCATTGTCATGATGATGTGGATGGATATCTAAAGTTTGCGGTCGTTGTTATTGCACATTTAAGTTTTAATTTAGAAAAAAAATTATTAAAGAACTAAAGACAAAAAACAAATCACAAATTGCGCAATAATTTTTAAATGCAGCAGTAGTGGGCTTGTCCTCTACCGCCTCTTTACTACTTATCTATTTGAAATGTGTCCCCCAATGCAATAGACAAAAAAAACATTACTGTCATCGTCCCCAGCACCAACCATCATCATCATCATGATCAGCGTTATGTTGTGATAATCGGCTATTTGATTTGATTTTGTCGTTTGACCAGCCATTAATTTGATTAAATATTTTTATTATAATTTTTTGTAAATTGACCAACTGATCTTCTGGCGCGGTTTAAGTGCCCTCAAAGAGAGAGAGAGAGAGCGATTGAGTGTGTATAGTATGGCGGAAGTTCTTTTTACATTGTATTCATTATTATTAGTCTTATTTAAATTGTTCTAGAACTTTGCAGTTTAAATTGAATGATAAAATTAAAATGACTTGATCACATCACCTCATTTGAACAAGTTTAAGTTCAACGTCTTTTCAAATGGCTTGATTTACAAAGAAAAATTGGGGTGGGAAAAACTATAAGATTTTAAATACAACTCTTACTTAAAATACTAATAATTTCTCTTCTTTCTTCTTTACTTTTAGCATGAAGTTCCAATTAGTCATATTATCCGCCCTTTTGGTAAGCGCCTTCGCTTTACCCGTACCCGATGAGGAAGTGTCACCGGTTGTACAACCCGTGGCCGAAGTCAAACCTGAAGTCGTACAAAAAGTTGAAGACAAAGTAGCCGAAGTTGCCAAACCCGAATCGAGAAAGGTTGAAGAAGAAAGCAAACCCGAAGCCGCCAAACCAGCCGAAGAAAGCAAAATTGCTTTGCCAGCCAGCATACCAGATTCTGAATTGCCCCAAGCTGTGCCCGAAGCCAAGAAGGACGACATTAAGGAAGAAAAGAAGGAGGAAGAAAAGAAACCCGAATTGCCAGCTGAGAAACAAACACGCAGCGAAGATGTTGTCGAAGAAGCTAAAGCCTTGCCCTTGGCCGTGCAACCCATTGCTGCCGGTTTGAACGAAGAACCCAAACAAGTTGTTGATGAGGTAAAACCTGCCGTACAAGAAATCCAACCCGAAGGTAAATCCGCCCCAGCTGAACAAAAGAAAGAGGAATTGTCCGTTGAAGCTAAACCCGAAATTAAGGCTGAAGAATTGAAAACTGAATTGCCCGCTGAGGAAAAGAAAGAAGAATTGCCTGCCCGCCAAGAACGCACCACTGTCGAAAAGGAAGAAGAGAAACCCGCTGCTGCTCCAGCTGAAAATGTTGAGGCTCCCGAAGTCAAGACCTTGAACGCCGAAGAACCTAAAGCCGCTGAAGAAGCCAAGCCCGAAGCTGCCAGCGAAGCTCAAGCCGCCGAAGCTACCGAAAAGATCGAAGAACCCTTGGCTTTGGCCTCTGAAGAGAAACCCAAAGAATTGAAAGAAGAACAAAAACCTGCTGAAGCCAAGAAAATCGATGAAGCCGAAGCTGAACCCATTAAGCCCGTAGATACCCCAGCTGCTGAAACCAAGGCCGCCCAGCCCGAAGAAGAAAAGAAAGCCGAAGAAAAGAAACCCGAAGACAACTCAGCTACTGAAGAGGAAAAGTCCAACGAAAGCAAAAAAGCCGATGAATCCAAGGAATCTGAAGAATCAAAAGAATCCGAAGAATCTAAAGAAGAAAACAAATCTAATTAGAATTGATAATTTAACATTAACAAACGCTTAAGGTTCACTTAACCTTCCACTCCAAATTACTAACACACACAACTCACCCTAAAAACTCCCACAAATCCCCCTTAAAAATCATCCCAATTATATTTCCTTTCTACTCGCTCTCTCGCTCTTTCACTTTCATTGCAGGGGGAGAGAGAGAGCAAAAGGAAATGCTCAAAACTCTTAAGTTAAAAATACTAGTTAGTTATTTTAGTTGTAAAATTTAAACAAAACAAAAAGCTTAATAAACAAGGATGATATAATAAGAGAAGAATAAGAAAAAGTATAAGAGAGAACTTTTGACAAGAGAAGATAAGAACATAACGGACATAAAAAGGGACCGCCAGGAAAAAAAAACATCATAAGATTAGTAAATACAAATACCGTAAAAAAACAACAAGTAGAGAATAGTAATTACCACAAAAGGAAAAAAAAGGATCAAAAGCACACAACAGCACTTAGAGAATAGTACAGTGATAATAAATAGAAAAAAAACAACAGAAACCACAAGATACACACTCTTTACACTAACACTAGTACAGTACATTACCAACATACACCGTTATAATAGAGACACCGTAGCAAAAAAAAAAAAGAGAAAAAATACACTGAACAAAATAAACAAACAAAAGCAAGGACAAACCCATATGATGGCATAATTTTTAAATATTTTACAAGCAATATACTTATAAATAAAAACAAAAAAAAATTATTATAATTTTTTTATATTTAATTATTAATTATTATTAAATATAATTTTAATTTTGTCCCCTCGCTCCCCTGAACTTTCTTATTTGTAACCCCCCACTGTATTATTTGTAATTTTAATGGTAAAAAAGAAAAAAATAATTATTATTTTGTATTGTATTCGTGCACTATAATTAATTTTAATACTTTATATTTTTATTATTTACTATTAATAATTAATTATATAATTTTTATTTTTTTTTGTGTAAAACTCTAACTCTCTGCTGGCATATGCAATTGAATTATTATTTGTAACAGAACAACAAAAAACTCTTTTATAATTCGTTTAATTTAATTTTTTGTCAAATTTTATTACGACTTCTCAATGTATAAACTTTTCGAATTCACACAAATGGTCAATATATTTTTACATTTATAAACGACATATTTTAATTGTCGTGTCATTATTAAGGCGTTTGGCATCCGGTCCATGCGCCCAATCCATTTGTTGTTCATTAAAAGTTTGTACATTTTGAGGATTCAACGAATTAGTAAAGTAAATTAACATTTTTTGTATGATGATTTTTTTTTACATAGACTGAAGATGAATAAAAATTTTAAAATAAAATATAATGATTTTGGTTTTAATGTGAGGAAAAAGGGTGTGTTTTGATATAAAAGAATTCAGATTTATTCTAATACTTGGCAGATTTTCGGTTTCTGTAGTAAATTGTTTATGTATTTACAATTTCAATATATTTTCTTGATCAATTACACAAAATCTTGAAAGTTTGAAAGATCGATCTAAGTTCTTTCATTCGGGTTTTTTAAATGTCACGGGTTTCGAAAAAATCCTTAAGTTATTTTGGATACTATCATGAAATTGCAACACCTATCATGAGTGTATAAAATGGCTGCAGACATCATAAAATGTGGAAAACATCGATTACAAATCTGGGGAATCAATTTCAGAAATTCCAATCGTTTTAGACAACCATACGGAGATCCGACCTAATGATTACAGTTATTATAAGTACCACGCCACCTAATTGACTGGGGGATTGGCTGGTTGGTTAACGTGGTAGTTCACTACACGCGAACAGTCAAGTAGAGTCGAAGAGACTCCGTTTTGACCGGACCACTCCACTCGTTAGATGTAGTGTTTTATAGTTTTAGATCCAGCCTGTAGCAGTGAGAAATCTTAGGATATCATTAAGCTTAGATCCAGATATCTCACCAATGTTAGATATGAAGTAACTGCCAAAAAAACGGTTTCTTTTCACGGATAGTGCAGGGCATTCACAGAGGAGATGGAAGACCGTTTCTTCCTTTTCCCTGTCTTTGCAACTGCGACAGTGTTCATTGAAGGGTAACCCAAACCTACTTGCATGTCTGCCTAGCACCCAGTGTCCTGTTATTACTCTTATTATTCTCGATATATCCCGTCTACTTTGGTTTATAAGGTGACTTGTGCGTTTCTCATTGAAAGAGGGCCACAACATCTTGGCCCCTTTACATGTGTCTAGGTTATTCCAACTATTTTCAGCCTTTTGAAGATAGAATCTGAGGATACTACTCTTGATAAAACCTAACGGAGTTGCTACTGGAACGGCGTTCTGGCAAGCTCATCTGACTGTTCATTTCCATAATAGTCCCTATGCGCAGGGACCCAAACAAGGGTAATGTCAGACAGGCGACCCAGCCTTGATAGATCCTTCTTGCATTGTCTAACTAATAGGGAAGTGGTAGTACAAGAATTTAGTGAGAGAAGTGCCGCTTGACTATCGACAAAAATTCCTATGTTGCCGCGAATATTGAGGTCGTGTAGTACCCTACAAGCTGACATTATCGCGAATATTTCAGCTTGAAAGACACTACAGTTATTGGGAAGACACCAGAACCAATACCACAGTTCATTTTAGAACCATCTGTTCTGGGGGATTACTCCGTATTTCGAATCGAAAGAAAAAAAAATTTAAAATACTTTTAACAAATTCGATTTTTTACATGATCATGAACTCAAAACTGTTTAAAGGAAGGGTTTATATTCGACTATTATCATTGTTTAAAGGGGGGGGGGTGTAAGTTTCCTCCGTAATTATGTTTAACTTAAGAAATGTTTTTAAGAACATTCTTGTTTTCGAATCGAACTATAAAGTAATCCTGCAGTCTTAGTCATATCTCAGTTCAATTCTTTTCTTCTGTGATTGACCCTGAATCACTGAAAAAGAGAGGTCCCAGGCCGCCCAGCCCGAAGAAGAAAAGAAAACCAAAGAAAATAAACCAGAAGAAAACTCAGCTTTAGAAGAAGCAAAACCCAACGAAAGCAAAAAAATCGATAAATTCAAGGAATCTGCAGAATCAGAACAATCCGAAGAAACTAAAAAAGAAAACAAATGTAATTAGATGGGTTGATATTCGAATTCAAACTGTTCTGAAGACTACTTACTATCATTGTTTAAGGGGAGATTATTAATTTAATTCAAATTAAGAAAATTCTGGTATTCGAATGAGACT
The DNA here is from genome assembly GCF_015586225.1 of Lucilia sericata. Classification (NCBI taxonomy): domain Eukaryota; kingdom Metazoa; phylum Arthropoda; class Insecta; order Diptera; family Calliphoridae; genus Lucilia; species Lucilia sericata. The sequence continues at coordinate 12,886 of NW_023994815.1, forward strand.
ACAAAGAAACGCCCCAGTCTTAGTCATTTCTCAGTTCAATTTAAAATTCTCCTGCATATCATATTACCATCCAATTCTTAATATTGTTCCTGAATCACTGACAAAGAGGGGTCTTCAGTAACCGATGAGGAGATAAATTTCTCAATTTGTCTCTACCATTTAATCCAGACGATTGATTCAAGAAAGATTCTACAAACAAGACATTCTATGATCGTAGTCGATCATTTCTTTTTGGATAAATACATCAGTTTAGTTAGTGACTTTAGTTGTTAGTGATTATAACACTTTCGGTTAATAAAAAAGTCGCTGAATTGAGAATTTTTGGTTGAGCATAACTCGGGCCGTACAAAGATCCAATTGTCTTAAGAACGTTGGGAATAAAGTAAAGAAGATAACTCGCTGATAACTTGGTGATACTTTTATAAAAGTTGATGTAGAACAGGTCCAGATTATTACATACTCTATCTCTCTCTCACGGAACGTAGGGAATAAATTAACGAAGATACCTCGCTATTGCCTGATCACTTGGTGATCATGACTTTTGTAAAAGTTAAGAAAGAGCAGGTCCAGTTTATTGCATGCTCTCTCAGGACCCTATTCTAGAAGATCTTTCAAAGTTAGATATCTGAAGAATAAATGTTTCTTTCGTTCAAATAATGATAATCTGTTTGAGACAATACAAAAGTCAACCTGTTTAACCTAATTCGATCTTATTGATCAAAATGATCACCGGAAAATAAGATTTTTAAAGTTAGCGCCCAACAACCCTGCAAAAAAACAACCGCAACGAGAATTTTAACAAAATTTTAGGCCCACAAAAATCTAACAAATATCCCTACTATAAAAAACATTATTAGAATCAGTCTTCTATACATAAATCTGTTAATAAAACAAAAATATATTTAAATGTATGCAAATGTAATCTATTCACGTGATAAACTCTTAAATAAAATATTCCATTTTAAAACACGACATTTAAATTCCACCATGTTTAATTTAAATGTCAGAATTATAATAAATACTAAATTCTTTTGAAATTTACATACAAAACAACGAATTTAGCAAAAACTCTCGACTAGTGACGTTTTATTTTAATGGCACAAAAATAATCATAAATTCGATTTAAATAATAAAGAAGAAACTTTTTATCTAAGATCAGCCTAAATATGAAATGAAAAATATACCAGAAAAAGCTATAAATTGAATACAAACGTAAAAAGGTTTTAAAGAAAAAAATCATTAAATAATATTTAATTTAACGTCACAACTAGGGGCTAGTTTTAAACTTAAACTTAGTTTAATAAACTAGCATGTGAAACTGATATACATACATATGCGCAGAGTATTTTTTACGTTAGAAATAGTTCAGAGTTTGAACTACTTTTTTAGAAAATTGCTAAGAATCTAGGCAACTTTTTCTGTAGAAAATTGGTTAGAATGTGGGCAACTTTTTATATCGAAATTTGTACAACGTTTTCTACAGAAATTTGGGGAACTTTTTTTTAGAGAAAACGTGGAGAATCTGGTCAAAATTGTCTATAGAAAATTACACAGAATCGAGACAACTAACTCAGCTTGTTAGCAACTTTTGCTCAGCTTATGGGCAACTTTTTCTATAAAAATTTCCCATATTGCGGTAATTTTTTCTATAGAATCTTAATCAGAATCAGGACTAATTTTTCTATAAAAATTTGTTCAGAACCTCAACTTTTTCTCTACCAAATTGCTCAAACTGTGGGCAACTTTTTATTCTATATAAACTTGCACAGATTGTGAGCAGCTTTTCTATAAAAAATGCTTAGAATCTAGACAACTTTTTCTATAGAAAATTACTTAAATCTATTCAAATTTTATAATAGAATTGTTTTTTTTTTTTGTACATCATATTGCTAAAAATCACGATTTCCTGATCAACTTTTTTCATTGAAAATTGCTCAGATTATGGACAACGTTTTCTATAAAAATTTATCGGAATATTCTTTTTCCCTACTTTTTCTATAGATAACTTGCTCAGAAATGAAACAACTTTTTTCTAAGAATCTATGTAACTGTTTCCCAGATTGTGGGCAACTTTTTCTATACAAAATTGTCCAGATTACAGGTATCTTTTTCTATAGAAAATTGGTTGGGTTGGGGGAACCTTTTCTGTAGCAAATTGCTCAGATAGTGGACAACTCTTTCTGTAGAAAATTATCTATACTAAATTGCTCAGAATATGGACAACTTTTCCGTAAAAAATTGCCTAGATAATTGTCAACTTTTTTTATAAGAAATTTCTCAGATTTTTCGCAACTTTTTCTATATAAATTTGAGAAAGTTTTCATATAGAAAATTACTTCGATTCTGGGGAACTTTTTTTTATAGAATATTGTTCAGATTGTTGGAAACTTTTTCTATAGAAAATTATTAAGATTATGGGCTACTTTTTCTATAAAAAATTTCTTAGATTATAGACAAATTTTTGAATTCAAAATTGCTCATTTGAAGCAATTTTCTGTAGAAACTTGATCAGAATATGAGCAACATTTTATATAGAAAATTGCTTTTTCTATTGAAAATTGCTCGGATTGTGGGCAACTTTTTCTTTAGAAAATTGCTTACATTATAGGGAACTTTTTCTATTGGAAATTGCTCAAATTGTGTGCTACTTAATATAACTTCACATAACTTTTTCTTTAAAAAATTTTTAGACAGTGTTGCCTGCTTTATCTATAGAAAAATGTTATGATTGTGGGCAACAAGCAGCAACAACTCTATTTATCTTAAACTTTCTGCAAAAAAAAAAAAACTTACGGACCCCTTTTTTATATAAATTTGATCAGAATAAGATCAACTTTTTGAAATCTACTCAACTTTATTTTCAACAACAAGAGTCCGATTTAAATGAAATTTCATCGATTTGGCTGAAACATAACTTGTTCTAAACAAATCTTATCTTAGCTAAGGGACCTATAGTATAGACCCAGTTTTAAGAATTAAATTTTTAAAATGAAATAAACTTCAACTTACCCTTTCAACAAACATTTGACAAACAATTATACCTAAAGACCACCAATCGACAGCATGAGTATATGGTTCGCCGCGCAAAATTTCGGGAGCTGAAAAATAAAATCAAAATAAAAAGCATTTACTTACCCGTTTAAAATAAAAACAAAATAAAAAATTAAAAACATAAATCTAAATAAATAAACTACTACGAAATAAAACACAATTTCTAGATTTTCTTTTGCATATAAGTTTTGATTTCATATTATTTTTTTTTCAAAATTGTTTTCAATTTTCTTTTTGTTGTTGTTTGGTTTTAATCTTTTCATTCTTACAATTTTAAATTTACACAAACATTTATAATTAATAATTATAATAATAATATTTACACAGCTTGTTAAATGTTAATTTGTTAATATTTAATTCATTTATTCATAATTAGAATATTTACTTAAAATTAACTACTACTAGAAAAAAATGGGTTGAGTGTTAATAAAAGTTATTGGTTAAAGGTTAATTTAATAATTATTTATTTATAAATAACAAATATTTGTTTTTTTTATCATTTAATTTGATTTTGTTTTTTTTTTTATACTTTAACTAAATTTATACTTATTTTAAAATGTTTAAGCAAATCACATGGAAAATTATTTATAATTATTTTATAATTTGTTTATATTTAAGGTTTTAAAACTAATAAAATATACAGTGGCGGCCATGAGGTTAGCACATTTGGTATCTGTTAAATATAAAATCAAATATTTCCTATAGTTCTTAACTTTTTTAACAAATTCTTTTTTATGCGTAACACATGTCCTTCGAGGATCACGACACATTACATTTTGTTCCACTACTTTGTTGCATATAGATTTTTTTCTTTCCAAAGTACATCTACCCCCAAAAAAATCTGGACATAAGTTTAGCACAAAATAAAAAAAATCATTAAAAAATTAAAAATAAAGCAAAGAAACCGGATAAATTTATGTAATTTCACTTAAAATTTTATATTTTGTAGAATAGTTGCACATTTTGATAATATAATTTCTTCTCCTGGACATAATCTTCATCAGAACCCATTAGAAATTTCATGACATAAATTTTAACTTTCAGCCCATAATTAGGCAAAATTCTTAGGAATTTGTGTTTTATTTGTTGCACCATTTCGTTTAATATGTTCCTTATTGGATTGGGATCTAGAAATTATTCTGGGCGCTGCAAACATATCAATCTCGCTCGCTTCCAAGAAGCTCCTCTCTATACTTTTAACATATTTTGGGTCATTGTCGACCAAAAAACGCCATTTAACTGAACTTTTGTCCACTAATTTTTTTACTAAAATATTTAAGAGTCTATTTTGATAGTCATACTGATCCATTTGTGCATCCACCTTGCGTATAGAACCTCCACTACGCCCGGAAAACGCCTCCGAATTCGTCATATTTCACCCATTGTGTTTTATGGTTTTAAATGTACACTTTGGTTGTTGCTGCATGTTTGGAGTACAGCATAATTACATTTTTCCATCAAATTTGATCCTATTAATCTTCAACTAGTATCCTCCAATCATGCAGATAAAGCTAAAGTGTTCCAGAGAAATCATATATCACAATGGGGGGAAATTTCATGGTATTCATTGCATTTTCTTGGCGTGCTGTTGGTCCTATATTGATGTTGTATGCAGAAATGGATCCGTATGACTATCAAAATAGGATTTTAATTACTTTATTAAAAATATCGGAGGACAAAGATGGCGTTTTTTGGTCGACATCGACCGTAAATATGCTAAAAGTGCTGATATGAGCTGCTTGGAAGCGAGCGGGATTGTCATGTTTGCAGTGCCCAGTAAATTTTCTCGATTCCAATTCAATAGAGAATATATGACATGATATGGACCAACAACTAAAAGCAGAAATCACCAAGAATTTTTCCAATTTATGGGCTGAAAGTTAATATTTATGTCATGAAATTTCTAGAGGGTTCTGGTGAAGATTATGTCCAGGAGGAAGAATGATATTATCAAAATCTGCAACTATTCCACAAAATATAAAATTTTAAATGCAATAAGATAAATATAGCCGGTTGTTTTGTTTTATTTTTAATTTTTTAATGATTTTTTAATTTTGTGCTAAACTTATGTCCAGATTTTTTTGGGGGTAGATGTACTTTGGAAAGAAAAAAATCTATATGCAACAAAGTAGTGGAACAAAATGTAATGTGTCGTGATCCTCGAAGGACATGTGTTACGCATAAAAAAGAATTTGTTAAAAAAGTTAAGAACTATAGGAAATATTTCATGTTATAGGCAACATATACCAAGTGTGCTAAAATCGTAGCCACCACTGTATATGTGGTTCTATAGCATTATTAAATTAATTTGGGTTTTCATTTTTTTGTATTTAAGCATAAAATTATTAATGTTAAGTGTTTAATTAAATTTGTTATTTGTAATTTTTAACTATTGTGTTATTAAAGGTTTAAAATTTTAATCACTTTTATTTTATTTTTAATTACTAGTTATTTTATTATAAACTTTATTACAAAGTAAACAAATGTGTGTTTTTTAAACTAATTTACAAAAAAATATACTAATTTTATTTTTTATTTCTATTATTATTAGTTTTTATTGAAATAGTTTTATTTTTCTGTTTTGGACTTATAGTTAAACATTTGAAATATGAATCACAATTATTGTTTTTTTATACGTTTTTATATTTTATATTTTTTTTTTATGTTAAAAGGCTTGTTTTAATTTAAACACCATATTTTTGTAATCTTTTTCAATTTATTTAAATTATAAAAATATTGTGTTTAAATTTATTATTAACCTTTATTTTTATATCTTTTTTTTTAAGTTTCTGTTATAATTTTAGCAAAAAATTTGAAAATAGTTTTCCTACTTATGTTCTACATAGGTAAGATTTATTTATTTGTTTATTTATTTATATATTTATAGATTTTATAATAAAAATTATTACTTTTTTAAGGTTAGTTTTAAGTATTTGTTATTTTGTAATGTTTTTGAAATTTAATTTTGTTGTCTGTTTAAAACTTTTTCTATAGAAATTTTTTTTCAATCTGGGCAACTTTTCTATAGAAAATTGCTGGGAATTTTGGCAACTTTTTGTGCAGAAAATTGCTTAGAATCTGTGAAACTTTTTCTAAAGAAAATTGCTTAGAATCTGGGCAACTTTTTCTACAGAAAATTGCTTAGAATCTGCGAAACTGTTTCTATAGAAAATTCCTTAGAATCTGATCAACTTTCTTTTCCTATAGAATATTGTGTAGAATCTGAGCAGCTTTTTCCATAGAAAATTGCTTAGAATCTGAGCAACTTTTGCTATATAAAATGATTAGAAACTGTGCAACTATTTCTATAGACAATTGCTTAGAATCTGGCAACTTTGTCTATAGAAAATTGTCTGAGCAACTTTTTCTTAGAAAATTGCTTAGAATCTGAGAAATTTTTGCTATAAAAAAAATGATTAGAAACTGGGCAACCTTTTCTAAAGAAAATTGTCTAAAATCTGGGAAAGATTTTCTGCGCATAATTGTTAAGAATCTGGGCAACTTTTTCTATAGAAAATTGTTCAGAGTCTGGGTTACTTTGTCTATAGAATATTACTTAGAATCTGGGCAACTTTTTCTATAGCATATTGCTTAGAATCTGAGCAACTTTTACTTTTGAAAATTGCTCGGAATTTGGAAAACTTTTTCTATAGAAAATTGCACAAAACCCTAGCAACTTTTTCTATAGAAAGTTGTCTTAAATCTAAGCAACTTTTTCCATAGAAAATATATTAGAATCTGAGCAACTTTTGCTGTAGAAAATTATTAGAAACTGGGCAACTTTTTCTATAGAATCTGAGAAACTTTATCTATAGAAAATATCTAGAATCTAGGAAACTTTTTCTATAGATAATTGCTTAGAAACAGGGCAACTTTTTCTATAGATAATTGCTTAGCAACTTGACAACTTTTTCTATAAAAAAAGTTTCCAAATCTAGGCAAATTTTTCTATTGAAAATTTCTTAGAAACTGGGCAACTTTTTCCATTATAAAATTCTCTAGAATCTGGGAAGCTTTTTCTATAAAAAAATTTTGTTTAAAATTTCTCAGAATCTGCGGCCTTTTTCTATACGAAATTTCTTAGAATCTGAGCAAGTTTTTCGATAGAAAATTTCTCAGAAACCGGGCTGAAAAATTTAACAGAATTCAAGCAATTTTTTCTATAGAATATTGTCTAGAATCTGAGCAACTTTTTTCATAGAAAATTGCTTAGAATCTGAGCAACTTTTCCCATAGAAAATTGCTTAGAAACTGAGCAACTTTATCTATAGAAAATTGTCTTAATCACAGCAGCTTTTCCATATAAAATTGCTTAGAATCCGAGCAACTTTTTCTATAGAAAATTGGGAAACTGCTTGTTTGTTTTATTTAACAACAAAACATGCTTTCTATTAAGATTAGTTGAGAAATCTCGTAATAACTATTAATAAACAAATTCTAGAGATCTTGGTTTTAATATCTCATTCTTCAGCTCTAAATCACATCTTTATCGTTTTTTAGTTTTGAAAATACTTAACAATCAGGAAAAATTTTAAAATTCAGATTTATCAATTGCAAGTGAAAACATTTTAATTAAAAAACTCTTTCTTTTGAAAGCAGAATATTAAAAAACACATATCCTTGCTTATACTTTAAGTTTTTTGTATAGAAAATTGCTCAGAATCATGAGCAAATGATCACAAATTAAACAGAATCTCGGCAAATGTTCCGTAAAAATGTGTGGAACTTGGACAACTTTTATAGAATTTTTTTTGGAATATGTTTTTATAGTAAATGAGTCAAAGCCTAGGGGGTTATTCGTTATCGTAAAGCATACAATTTTGAATAAATTTGTTTTCCTTTTTCATTCGATAACGATCGAGAAAACGTCATTTTCGCTACAGACATTTGTTCTTCTTGCAATCGATTTAAAAAAGTTTGTATTTACTTCATATCATTAATAAAATCTTTTTTGTTTTATATCGATTTTATTGTAGGGTCAAGTAATTTAACAGAAAAAAATGAAAAACTGGTTTTAAAAGGCGGTGATAAAAAGGAAGGCAAACTATAGCTAGATATTAAATTGTATATAGCAACCTTCCCAAGACATTCCCATGACAATTGGATCATCACTCAGAACGGCCTGGTCAAATAATAACAACACCATTATACCTAATCGCAATAAGGGTGAAGTAGAGAGAGTGGTACAGCAGGTGGACGATTATATAGTCAAACAATCGTTCACCAAAAATCGGCTATCTGGATCACAGAGTATAAAGATGAAGAAGATACTCCAGAATATCATACCAGTGAAACTCAGAAAGTCAGTGTTTTTTGCTTAAACCCAACTAGTTATCGTACCAGTTCTGTAATAAAAGTTTAAATTGAAAATGTGGTTTAAGGAAGCCCTTGGAATTATAGTTTAGAATTACGACTCTAAACTTCGAGGAAACACCTCTAACAAAAAGTTCAACCGGCACGGGTGCCGGTATATAAAGGTTGTTCACATTCCCTAAAATGCTCTTAGGGTACTTATGATCGATCCTGTTTACTATTAGTTTGTGTTTAGGTTGTGGACAAACTAGCTAGATTAGGTTCGAATCGTGATATAAATGACAGGGAAAGTATGATAAATCACCCAATTATCAAAATTATTGGTGGACATTGCAAAATATCAAAGGCCTTATGGCCATCAGTTCATGTTTGGGCCATGATACTTATAGGACTAAGCGCAGTCTAAGTATTCTGATAGGGATGCTAACAGGGCATTGCTCAATTAGAACCTTTGCCAGTAAGTGGGACAGTAATATTAAGTAATAATTAAGTAATACTAGACTATTGCAGATTATGCGAGGATGCAGAAACTGAAATAGGTTCCATAAATGACTGGAGGAAATTGCGGTTTTACTAGATTAGTCATTTCTTCGACTGGAAAACTTAGTTTCTCTTATATTTCTTTCTTAAGCCAATCGATTTGGTAAATCTTGTGGTAATCAACCTGTTTCCAGTCATCTCTTGCCTTTACTTATGTTCTTTTTTTGTTTTTAGAGTAATTGGCTTCTATATCCTTGGATCTCACAATGAACTTTATGACCTAACCTAAACGCTAGAGAGCATATAAACCTTCTTTGGAACTGTTCTTCTTCTTTTTCAGTTATTTTGGCTTGATTACTATAATTTTTAAAGAATTTTCTAATAAAAATAAACCCAGTTTTGCAAAGAAACGGAAAATTATGTTTATAACAAAAAAAAACTAATTAAATGGCAGAAATTATTAGAAAACTACACAACAAAAAAATAAAAGAAAATTAACGAAAAGAAAGCAATGTGTAGTAAAAAGAAATCTATTATAAAAAGCTATATATTACATAAATATTTTGTTTTAAAAATGTGGCAGTTTATACTTCTAATTTATATATGTATGTATGTAAGTATAATTAAAAATTTAAAATAAAAAAGATACCAAAAAGAAATTTAATAAGATCTACACTACAATGGTCCATTTTAAAAATTGGTGTTTTGATTTTGTTTTGTTTTCATTAATTGGGAGAAGTGAAAAAAACAAGCATTTTAGCAAATTTAATTTACTTTAAACAATACACAAGTAAGTTTTGCTTAAAGTTGCTTAAATAACTAAACGATGGGTTTTATTGTTTTGTTTTTTTTGTTATTTAATTTAATTTGTTAAATTAGATTTAGCTTAAATATCTAACAAATGAGATACTCTAATGAAATTTCTGGTTTTTGCCATATAAAAAAAAATAAGAAATTATTAATTTTTTAATATTCATTATCACGTTTTGAATAGGTTTTCTTTTCTTGCATAATAGTTACAAAAATTAGTTAAAAACTAAATTTTATTAAAAATTCAACTTAAAAGAACTTAAAGGCAAAAAAAAAATAAATACATTTACGATTAAAAAGAAACAGTTCTAAACCCCTTAAAAAAGGTTTTATATTGCTTACAAAAACAACTGAACTGTTGCTAACTAATTCCACTGAATTGGAGTAAAAAGTAAAACAATAACTTAAAACGTACCCAAACGTCTGGGAGGATAATGATAATTATGATGATAAGAACGACAAAAACAAAGAAACATAAAATTATGAGCCAGATTTTGTAAGAAATAACTACGGCCACGCTGTTGATATGCAGCAGTAGTTGCACTCCTGGCCGGATTGAAATAAACAATCATGTGTTTTTTATTCTTATCCGCACAGGACATCAACAAGCCAACTTGCTCTTCTTCCGCCATATCATTTCCACCATCACTATTATCATCATCAATATCACTTTGAACGTTTGCATAGAGCTTATAATAAACTTGAGACTTCATATTATAACTCAGATTAATACACTTTTGTTTATCACTTAGTAGACACAATGACGTTTCTATGCCTGTTTCATTATTATCATCATCAGGATTTCGTCTTCTGCTTATTTGAGGAGTTTTCGTTAAAATTAACGGTTTGAGAACGCGTCACAATGCGAGCGTCTCTTTAATGATTTTCTTTACGGCATTGCCCATGGAGGGTGCCGCCGTATCGGATGTGGAGTAGACAAATTTAAATAAATATGGCTGTACATCCGGATAAGTGGTGTCGAATATTAAATCCAATTCACTTTGACTCGGTGTCTTAGGTACGTAATCATGTCTATTCATTATTTCCGTGATATAAATGACTTTCTCCGTCAACAGATCGGCCACATTTTCACGGCACATCTGACGTTCGTCTTCGTTTTCATGCTTTATCAAATCCAAATGTATCGTCCACACTTCCCACGGTATACATTCGGCCGTGAAGGGCCATCGGGATTTTTTCTTTTGGAAAAATTCCAGACTTATTTGACCCGAACCACAACTTTCGTTCGAGCGTAATTTCTCACTGAATACATTGATGGCCCGATTAACGGTACGCTGTAGACTGTCGGAAGTACAGCAGACATAGGTAAAGTCAATGAAATCACAATCGACATCGGTATAGCCCACTGTGCCAATAGAATATTGAGCATCACCGGTATACATATATTTACCAAGGCAGCGATGGAATAGCACCGTATGAAAAATACTAGCAACAGCTTCATCAACCTGACGACCTTCCATGGTCAAATCGAATACTTGCGAGCGGGCATTCATTTTTTTTTTTAAATATTTATTTTGTAATTTACTAATTTCTGTTTGTAATTTGTTTTGTTTTTTTGTTATTTAATAACTAACTAATCACTGTAGGTTTCTTAGTTCTATTGTTTTGTTTGTTTTTCTAATATTAATTTTTCTTTAAATAAGTAGAGTAGAAATGTATTTATTTTAAATCGTACCCATATATTGAAATGTTCCACACATAGTTTTAGTTGTTAAACCCAATTTCAACCACTTGCTGAGACCAAAATCAGTTAATTTTATATGATAATCTTGGGTTAATAGTATGTTTTCTGGTTTAGCATCACGATAAATAATGCCAGCGTTATGTAGGAAATCTATGTAATTAAAGATAATTTTAATTAATTACTAATAAATATTGTTAAATATTTTGTTTCACTTACCCAAAGCCAAAGCAATTTCTGCCAAATACAAACGTATTAAGTTTAAAGAGAATGTACGTATTGTTGAGAATAGTTCACCGTTTGGTATATATTCCGAAACTGTAAATATTAAAAGAAAATTTTTGTAAAATTTATATTTTTTAATGAAAAATGAAGAAAATAACAGAATTCATAACATAAACCAGAAATAAGAATTGAAGTTTTAATCAGTATGTATGTTTAAGTCTAAATTTGTAATTGAATAGTGTACCAGCCCAAAATTACTATTCGAAAATATTAAAGTTCGAAGTTAAAGATGGGATCTTATATCCGAAAATTTAAACTTTTTACATATTCGAAAATTTGAACTGACTACTAAAATATATTCCAAAAAAAACATATGTTGAATCCACACCGTCACTGCTACCCGTAATGACGTTTCCATCACAATTGGATCTTCGCTCCGGACCAACCCGAGTCATACTCGACCAAAGATTGTCAACCCAGCGATAGCTGTATCAACCCAAAGTTTTTCCCCAGGAAAGAACCATCGACCACAGTCAAACTGTTACAAAAACAACAATAACTGTAATGACAGTTCAGAAGCCTGTATTACCTCAAGCTTTGCCTTTGGTTTAATATCGCTACATTTGACATTTGAACTCCAAAGAGTTGTTTCCGTAATTAACAACTTTCTCGTACATAACCCAGTCTGCACCTTTAAAGGATACATCCTTCGAATTACCATCAAAGATGGCGATTACATTAATCAGTATATCTACTATTAGGTAATAAAAATTGGTAATGATCCTATTCGAATAATTCCACCACCACCCAGGCTGGTGGTTTTCTTCACCTTCTTATTGGTTGACCATTTCCACATCTGGCACTCTTAATTATGTAGTTATGAGAACACTTAGGAGCACCAGCCGGATATGGACCCGGTTTGGAAGACTGCCTGAAACTTTTCCCTTATCGACCTGTGATTCATCCCAGAACGTCACTACTGACTGGGCCGTAAATTCTTTCGAATTTAGCGACGGGAACTTTGAAGAATCTGCCTTCGCCATATTTAAAAGAAAGGCAAGAGATTTCAACGTCCCGTTCCTAGCGTTCTTCCACTTTATTCGGCAAGTATTATTAATATCTCGTGGAAGGCACTTCGCTTCTCTTTCACTGCTACTTGTGAAACGTCCTGTGGAAGGTCTTTTCTCAAATGTTTGCTTTGGATTCCCGTGGCCTGATCAGTGGGAGATCTTAACGGTCTGACAGTTAGTATGTTCATCAGACAGCAGAGATAATTTTCCCAACTTCTGTCTGACTCTGGATTCACCAAAGGGGTCACTTGACACCTCCAAAGGCCTTGAAAGTTTAAGTCGGTCAGTACCTGACTTTCATCCTCTACAATTTTCCGTTCAACGAACTGTCCATCTGAACTAGATCCTCATAGCTTCTTTATGCACTAGCTAGCAATACAGGCACTCGGAACAGCTACCACTCACCTTGACCTTAAAAGTGCTTATATTACGCTCTTACTACCGGAAAACTAAAACTAAGCTAGACATAACAATCAGCAGAATACTAAAATAAAATTTTCAAGTGGTGTTCTCAAATCAGTAAAAACTATATTATTCAACTTCTTGCAAGTGCAGACTGCTAAGTCTCAAGTTCCATACCGTCCTTCATAGACATAGTAAACTGGCAGAATGCTAGTTTTGAACAGATAAAGTACTATATCTAATAAGAGACAGAATAAGTAAGTGGAACAAAGTTACTCGTTATTTCCGATAGATTTTCAAGGATGTCAAAGAGGTTGAGAAGAGATTTATTAAAAAGAGATTATATGTCATTGTCCAAGGCTGCAGAGAGGCAATATGACTTCTAATAAAATTAAAATATTTCTTTTATGTTAGGGGAACATGGCTTTCTACGTTTCTGAGTAGACATGGAAAAGCCCTCATGTTAAAATAGTAAACGAAAGTTTATCATTAGGACCTTATATTTCCCTTTATAGATATCCCTGTGAATGTCTGAGGTGTTCTATAGTTTCTGTTCTTATAAACTTTTAAAATGTTTAAATGAATATGATAGAAGAAATGGTACAAGTCTTTGTTTTCATTTGAAATATGAGGAATAAAGGCGCATAGATTATAATTGTAATTGGCATTTCCCCATAATCCATGTGTTGTTATCGTTCTTCGTTAAAATAAGAGGATATCATATTCATATCGATCTAGGCAAATTATTTAGTAGACGGAGTAGGGTAGAAGGGGGATCATTCGCCATAGGGGCACATCTGCCAAAGCGATTAACTTGAAAACCGAGTAATCGATTTTATCGCATTATCAAATTTTATTTTCGTTTATCGATTATCTATCATCCCTGAAAGTTTGAAAGATTAACTTTACATATGATGGGAGGCAGACGTGATTAATTGTTTTTCAAAGGGCTGTGAAAATATTTCACTGTGTGAATTTTTTGTGCTAACTTTTTTAGTTTTTGTGATAGAAAAAATATATTGGTCAGTGATAGAACGTCAATAATAGTGAATAAGACATAATAATATTTTCGGTAATATAATTTGAAACCCGAAAAAAATTTAAACTAAACCCCAGAACTGTCCGTGGGGCACATTCGCCAAATATATGTAATGCTTGTGATGTAGAACAAAATTTTGTTAAAATATAGAAAAAATCATTAATAATTTGTTTTAATTTTTTTTGTTTAGTTATGTGAAATAAACAATAAATATCTAGTTTATTATACTTTGTTTAATGAATTAAAATATAAAACAGCGAAATAAGTTTTTACTTTTTAATTTTTTTGGCTTATTTTACTAATGACAAATCTGCCCCATCCCCTTGGCGTATTTACCCTATGGATGGGGCGGTATCGCCGTTTTTGGTCAGTGCGGAAAAGTTAAAAAAATATGTGTATGAGGATGACTTAGGAAAGATTGAAAGGGATAAAACTAAAGCCAACATATCTAAGTATCCGAACCAAGAAAAAAATTAAGAATATGTATTGTGGTTTTAATTTGAGGCCGCCTCAAAAAAAAGTGGCGTATGGTCCCCTTTCTACCCTACTTGTTGAAATCCGAATTCACTATTATAATGTCTGATAGGAATATGAACCTTGTTTGATGTCAACAGTTCTTGTGGCTTCGGTAGGTTAGTGATTAGTGTTTTTTCTGGTAAACCGGAGGTGATGGGTTCGAATCCCACCTGAGGCTCTGTTGAAGGAGCTCAAAACAGACATAGGTGTATTTCTTCGGATTTCACGTACATACATGCTCCTTTCAAACTAACTAATTAACAAACACTTCTTTAGAAAAGGAGGAAATCATAGTATCAATCCAAGAAAATGATAGAGGAAAGTAAACCCCTAAAAAAACTATTGTTCAATAGGCTAATTAGTAGTTGATGAGATCTACTAAATGCGCTATTATAATGTCTCATCATTCAGATTCTTGAAATTATCAAAAACATTTTAATAAAATTCTCTTAATCATACTTACGTATATGTAAATTATAACGATTTTGCCATAAATCAAATTGTTTAACAATAAATGGATGATGGCCACAAAGTTTTTGTATATCAACTTCGTCTTTAATTTGTTGCAAGCTATTCTCCGAAATAATCTATAAAATAAAATAAAGCATTAATAACAAAAAAAACATTTCTTTTATAAAAAAAAAATTATATATACTTTTGATTTCTTTAAAACTTTTAAAGCATAAACGGGGGCAGAAGGTGAAACAGCAGTAAATGCTGCAAAATTATTTTTATTTATATGTTCCGCTTGATGCTGCTGTTGCTGTTGTTGTTGATCTGCTTCTTCTTGTTTTAAAGATTTCTTATCAATTACTTTGAAAACAACACCAAATGCACCCTTAGCTACCAATTGATCAATATGAAATTCTTCGTTACGACTCGACTCTTTAAAGTGTGAACTGAAAATGGCATTTGTTAATGGTTTATGCCATTGAGTTTTAGAACGTTTGCGTTGTTGATATTGTTGTAAAGTACTAAAACTATAATATTGAGTAAATAAGAAAACAAAAATATTATTGTTATTGCAAATTACAAAAGAGTAAAAACAAAAACAACTAGGAAATGTTTAAGCTTGAAAATTATAGAAACAAACAATTAAGTTTATATGTAAAAATAACTGAAAGTTTTACCTTTTTCTAGAAGATTTTTGACGTTGCTTAAAAGAATTGCGAACCGAATAGGATAGATTCCAATTGAGACTACCCAAACTCCACAGAGAAGAGGCCTAGAAATAAAATTAATTAGAATTAAAGTTAAAATAAAATCTTTGTTTTAAAAATACTATAACAGTCATGGTTAGTTAGTATTTTTGTAAATATGGTTTTCACATAATTTTTAATAAAAATTCTTAGAAAGCTTATGATTCTTACTTTCTTTCTTATTTGATTAAAATGTTTCAATATTAAGGGAATTAATGTTTCTAAAATCATTACCTCTTTAAGCTTTTCATCACATATTTAAATACAATTACTTTACAATTCATTTACTTCTTTTCTCCCCCTGCTTTTGTTTATATTTTATTACAAATTACAGTTTTGTTGTTTTTTTTTTTTTCATTGGCTGCTTTTAATAATATTATTTATTTGCTAATAATAAAGATTACGTGCATTTAGTCAGTGACTCAACAATTCTTTAACCTTTAGAGTTGAATGGTTCTTTTTTTTTAATTGCCCTATAGCCAGTGGCATTGCATTAAGGGAAAAATATTAGTTTAACGTTTTGTTGGTGACATTTTTAAATATTGAATATAAACAATTTAGTTTCTTATTTATTAATAACTTTCAATTTATTTCAAATTCGAGAATATTCCAGGAATTATTTTTGTTTATTTTAAAAACTTGTAATGCATACTTTTGGGGATTTAAAAAAACAATCTTTGGAAAATAAGGTATCAGTGGAATCTGAACATAAGTAGCTCGAATTTAGTAGGAGGATTAATCCTCTATACTTATGGCAGAAGATTTGCAAGAATATTAAAGAGTTTGAGAAGAGATTATTTGTTTATCTATCATTGTGCACTGCTATAGTGAGGTACCTGTTATAATGGAATAACTATTTTAACAAAATATAAACCCAGTGATTTCTTTCAATTACTTTAGAACCGAAATGACTATATTTTCCTTCACGAATCAGGTAAACAATTGTGAAAAAGAAATCTAAAACCGATATAAACTATTGGTCAGTAGACGGTGTAATTTATGAGATCCGAATTCTCTATTATAATGTCTGAACCTTGATTGATATAAACATTTCTTTAAAAAATGAGGAACTCATGGTATCTATGCAAGAAAACGATTGAGAAAAGTGGTTTGATCATAAAGAAACTATTACTTAATAGGCTGAGTAGTTAATCAGATCTAGATTAAGATCTAGATTAATGTCTGATGAGCTCGAGCAGTTATTTTTTTGCGAAATTGATTAATTTATCTTTAAAATAACGATAAAGTCTATCCTAACTAACGATTGTGATACTGAGGTTTGACTCTAAAACATTGATAAAATCATTA